>NC_089581.1:147152965-147375266 GCF_019320115.1 Miscanthus floridulus | reverse complement strand
CCCTCGGTCGTTGGGGCAAGAGGTGTAGTCGCATTTTTGTCCTTTGGAACCATTAACGTCGTGAGCTTCGCCTAGCTGGTCCATGGCGTCCTCATGGGATGCCTTGGCTCCCTGTTCATCATATGCCCTAATTCTGGCGCTCCTAGTCGAGGTCGGTTGGGAGACGCCTTAAACCGTAGAGCATAAGAGGTCGTGTAGCCAGTGGCCTCGATTGAGGTTTGTCCTTAGGCTCTAAGAGTACTGATGGGAGCTCGGTGACCCACCGTGCGCTGAACTTGTTCAACTGGTTGAAGATCCTAGGCTTAAGGCCCTATAAGACCATGCTTTTGGGCGTGCTCGACTTGCCCAGTTGTTCATGGGTGCGCGACGGCGGCCCAATCGACCTGATGTGGTATTCATCGTAGAATTGAAGAAACTTTTTCTAGTGCCTGCGTACCATTGTTCCATGATGATGGAGTTTGGAGCTCCAAATAGATGGATGATGTCGAAAAATAGTACGCTTGCTCGGATTTGATCGCGGAGATTGGTCGAGCTTCTATCCACTTTGTAAACTTGTCTATGTGACAAGCAGTGGGGTGTTTGCCCCTAGACACCTTCTTTAGAGGTTCAACCAAATTGAGCCCCTAGACCCGAATGGCCATGTGATGGGGATCATCTAGAGTGCTTGGGCCAAGAGGTGAGTCTACGAGTAAGTCTGGCATCCTTCGTATGTGCGCACGATCTGCTCGCGTCGGCTACTACATGGCCAATAGAAGCCTATAAAAACACGTTTCTATTAGGGTTCTAGTGCGCATGGTGACCGCATATCCTACCATGGATATCGCTCAGCAAATGCTTCCCCTGTTCGATGGGGATGCAATGTTGTAGTATCCTGGTTTGTGCTTCGCTTAGAGTTTGTCCTCCCATAAGAACAAAAGACTTGTGCGATGTGGCGAGCAATCGAGCTTTCCGTCTTGTCCCTGGTAAGTGTGTCACGGAGAAGGTAGTCCGAGTAGAGTACCTTCAGTCGACCAAAGGGTTCAGCTCTGCAATGGGTCTTCTTTGAGCTCCATGACTTCGAGGCCAGACGGAGCCGACAGTTTGTTAGCCCCCCAGCTAAATTGGGGGGGCGTCTTTGCTTGTTTCACCCCTCATAGTGGACCGAGGGCTTGTGTTGGGTCATTGGTGAAGACTCCCGTTTGCCACCGGCTCTCGCTGGATGCTACCTTCGCAAGTGCATTAGCCGCCTCGTTGAGGTGCCTCAGGATGTGATTGAGCTCAAGTCCGTCGAACTTGTCTTCCAATCATCGAACTTCTCTCGGTAGTAGGCCAGCCATCTTGCATCATGGAGCTTGACTCCTTCATGACTTGATCAATGACTAGCTGGGAGTCGCCCTGAATGTCGAACGTCGGACCCCACTCGATGGCATGTGTAGGCATTAACGAGCGCCTCATATTCGGCCACATTGTTTAGGAGGGAAATAGAGATGAACCATGCACCTCATGCGTACCCCTAGGGGTGACACGAAGACCAATCCTACACTGACACCCTTCTTCATCATGATCCGTCAAAGTACATCGTCTAGTACTCTTGATCAATGACCGTCGTGGCATTGGACATCGGTCCCCTCCGCGATGAATCAGCTAACACCTAGGACTTGATGGTCATCCGAGTGGCCAACGAATGCCTTGATCATCAGCTCGAGCACCCATTTCATGGTTCTCCTGTGGCATCCTGGCTTTGCATGACCTCGCCGAGGGGGAATGTCACAACCTTACTTGGTGTGACTCAAAGTAGTGGCGTAGCTTCCTCTTGTGATGAGTACGTGTATGGAGCTTCTATTTGAGGGTAGCAGTGTTTGAGTAGATAGGACCTCTGTTTGATGAAGTACACAAGGCGCTGTCCTTTGAGGGCATGCCCCTCTTCTTCCCGCTCCACAACCAGGGGGCGCTGACCACTTGCATGGTGGCCGCTATGTTAGCAAAGGGATTCTTCCTTGGTGGGGAAATAGGATCAGGGCCTTTGTAAGGAGCTATTTAACCATGTCAAGTGCTTTCTGGCCTCGATGTCCATTCGAAGTGATCAGCTTTCTTTAGAGTCAATAAAGGGAAGACCTCGTTCGTCGAAGGCATGAGATGAAGCGGTTTGAGCGCGCGAGGCACCCCATAACCCGCTATCCCCCTTTATGTTCTGAATTGGGCTCATCCTTGTATGGCCAAGTTTTCTTTGGGTTGTAATGGAAACTGGGGATCCTGATCTTTCTGTCAGGTGGGGTAACTATCGTTGGTGGGTTACAATGACACCCTATCTGGCTTCAGTCGAAAGATAAACCCTGCAATCTTAGCACCAACAGCTCCTCTGGTTATCAACCGAGTCTCGAACTAGGTTGACCTCACCAAGAAGGCTAATTCCTACCTACGCAATGAAGAACATAAGCAGGAACAAGAAAAAACACAACTAAATTGTAGATGAATGATTAATCTCTCAAAGTTGGGGTCTCACAAACCGATGAACGGTGAAACTGTTCTTGACAGAATAATCTAAGTAAAACCCCAAACCCTATGGAGGGGCAACGGCTTTTATGAAGACTCTAGGGTCATGCAAGGCTCCTAGACATGCCCCTAATGGGCCCAAACACGATACATAGTCCAAACAGACCAAAAGACGGTGTCGTAGCATCCTGACAAGATTCTGGACGCTGACTTGTTTCGACGATTCCTATTGATTCTGAAGAGCTTTTGTGGATTGGCTTTCTATCAAATTAGCTTTCCATCCATATGTGGATCGTCGAAAATGGAGTCCGGGTGCGTCCTGGGTGACTAGTTTAAGGCAGACTGGTCCTGGAGGCCAAGGCAGACTCGAAATCATGTTGGACCGGGCCTCCGGTTCCTGTTGAACATCCTTGCTGGTCATCTTCGCCTCCACCACATCCTCTAAGTCCTTCATGACCCTCTCCAATGTTCCTAAGCAAGATAACATCATTAGGTAGTAGTCTATTCTCAAAAGTATAAAAAAGGATCGCTTAAGAACGAGCTCACCTCTAAATTGAGTTGACGCATTCGAGCCTAGGATCATTAGACCTTGCCATGACGGTTGGAGGGATCAGTGGGGTACATCCAAAAGAGTGATGTCCTCATCATCCTCCCCCTCTTGAAATGGAGTTGTCCTCGACTCAGCTCATCTTCTTCTCCCAAATAAGGTTTCAAATATGCAATGTTAAAGGTGGGACTAACCCCGAACTCGGGTGGCAACTCAAGTTTGTAGGCATTATCATTTATTTTCTCAATTATCTTATAAGGACCAGCTACTCTTGGCATTAATTTAGACTTACGTAGCTCAGGAAATCTATCTTTTCTCAAATGTAACCAAACAAAATCATCCAGTTTAAGTTTAATCTCTTTTCTACCTTTACTACCAGCAATTCTATACTTTTCATTCATTCTTTCAATATTTGCTTTAGTTGTTTCGTGCAACTTACGAATAAAATTAGCATGCTCTCTAGCATCACTATGTATTCTCTCAGTGGTAGGCAAAGGCAAAAGATCAATAGGAGCACGGGGGTTAAAACCATACACTACCTGAAAAAGACTTACCTTGGTGGTGGAATGTTCTGCTCTGTTATATGCAAACTCCACATGCAGGGAACACTCTTCTCACATCTTCAAATTGCGCTTCAAAATTGCTCTCAACATGGTGGACAATGTTCGATTCACAACCTCAGTTTGCCCATCAGTTTGGGGATGACATGTTGTAGAAAATAGCAGCTTGGTCCCCAATTTATTCCACAACATGCGCCAAAAATGACTTAAGAATTTTACGTCGTGATCTGAAACAATAGTAGAAGGCATACCATGCAAGTGAACGATTTCTTGAAAGAAAAGGTCAGCAATATGAACAACAATCGTCGCTTTTATGATAAGGAATAAAATGTGCCATCTTAGAAAAACAATCAACCATCACAAAAATAATATCCCTCCCCCTCTTAGTCCTTGGCAAACCCAACACAAAATCCATAGATATATCAGCCCAAGGAATAGAAGGAACATGAAGAGGCATATACAAACCATGTGGGTTCAACCGTGACTTAGCTTTTTGACATGTAGCACACTGAGCCACGTACCGCTCTACATCTCACCTCATCCTTGACCAAAAGAAGTGTGTGGACAACACCTCCTCCATCTTATTGGCACCAAAATGTCCCATCAATCTGCTTCCATGTGCCTCCTGCAACAACAAAAGACGAATAGAATTAACTGGAATGCATAGGTGGTTAGCTCTAAACAAAAACTCATCATTGATCAGAAACTTATTCCATATACGTCCCTCTCTACAATTAAGCAACACATCCTTAAAATCAGGATCAAGTGCATATTGTTCTTTAATTGATTGAAGACCAAAAATCCGACAATCAAGTTGGGACAGCAATGTATATCTTCTAGACAAAGCATTAGCAATC
The DNA here is from genome assembly GCF_019320115.1 of Miscanthus floridulus. NCBI lineage: Eukaryota > Viridiplantae > Streptophyta > Magnoliopsida > Poales > Poaceae > Miscanthus > Miscanthus floridulus. Next base: position 147,370,830 of record NC_089581.1, on the reverse strand, counting down.
ACATTATCCTTCCCTTTCTTGTGTTTGATAATATAAGGAAAAGATTCAATAAATTCAACCCATTTAGCATGCCTATGATTCAGATTATTTTGAGAATGAAGATACTTAAGCGATTCATGATAAGAATGAATAACAAATTTTTTAGGCCACAAATAATGATGCCACGTCTCTAAAGAACGAACAAGTGCATACAATTCCTTATCATACGTGGAATAATTAAGAACAGGGCCATGCAATTTTTCACTAAAGTAAGCAATGGGTTTACCATCTTGCATCAAAACACCTAAAGCAAATATTGAAAGAATGAATGAAAAGTATAGAATTGCTGGTAGTAAAGGTAGAAAAGAGATTAAACTTAAACCAGGTGATTTGGTTTGGTTACATTTGAGAAAAGATAGATTTCCTGAGCTGCTTAAGTCTAAATTAATGCAAGAGCAGCTGGTCCTTATAAGATAATTGAGAAAATAAATGGTAATGTCTACAAACTTGAGTTGCCACCCGAGTTCGGGGTTAGTCCCCACCTTTAACATTATAGATTTGAAACCTTATTTAGGAGAAGAAGATGAGCTTGAGTCGAGGATGACTCCATTTCAAGAGGGGGAGGATGATGAGGACATCACTCTTTTGGATGTACCCGCTGATCCTCCAACCATCATGCAAGGTCTAATGACCCGGGCTCGAATGCGTCAACTTAATTTAGAGGTGAGCTCGTTCTTAAGCGATCCTTTTTATACTTTTGAGAATAGACTACTACCTAATGATGTTATCTTGCTTAGGAACATTAGAGAGGGTCATGAAGGACTTAGAGGACGTGGTGGAGGTGAAGATGACCAGCAAGGACGTCCAACAGGAACCGGAGGCCCAGTCCAACATGATTTCGAGTCTGCCTCGGTCTCCAGGACCAGTCTGCCTTAAACTGGTCACCCAGGACGCATCCGGACTCCGTTTTTGACGATCTACATATGGATGGAAAGATAATTTGATAAGGAATCCAATCCATAGTGGTCTCATGTCAAAAGCTCTTTGGAATCAACAAGAATCATCGAAACAAGTCAGCATCCAGAATCTACCAGGGTGCTACAACACCGTCTTTTGGTCCGTTGGACCATGTATCGTGTTTGGGCCCATTAGCAGCGTGTCTAAGGGTCTTGCACAACCCTAGAGTCTTCATAAACAGCTGCCGCCCCTCCATTAGGGTTTGGAGTTTTGCTTAGATTATTCTGTCAAGAATAGTTTTGCCGTTCATCGGTTTGTGAGACCCCAACTTTGAGAGATTAATCATTCATCTGCAATTTAGTTGTGTTCTTTCTTGTTCTTGCTTGTGTTCTTCGTTGCGCAGGCAGGGATTAGCCTTCTTGGCGAGGTCAACCTGGTCCAAGACTCGGTTGATAACTAGAGGAGCTGTGGTGCTAAGATTGTAGGGTTCGATCTTTCGATCTGAAGCTAGATCGGTGTGTCATTCTCTGCCACAACGATAGTTACCACCACCTAACGAAAGATCGGGATCCCCATTTCCATTAAGTGGTATCAGAGCTCCTCTGGTTATCAATCGAGTCTCGGACCAGGTTGACCTCGCCAAGAAGGCTAATCCCTGCCTGCGCAATAAAGAACACAAGCAAGAACAAGAAAGAACACAACCAAATTGCAGATGAATGATTAATCTCTTAAAGTTGGGGTCTCACAAACCGATGAATTGCGAAACTGTTCTTGACAGAATAATCTAAGCAAAACCCCAAACCCTAATGGAGGGGCGGCGGCTATTTATGAAGACTCTAGGGTCGTGCAAGACCCCTGGATGTGCCCCTAATGGGCCCAAACACGATACATGGTCCAACGGACCAAAAGACGGTGTCGCAGCACCCTGGCAGATTCTGGACACTGACTTGTTTTGATGATTCCTATTGATTTTGAATAGTTTTTGACATGATACCACTTGGATTGGCTTCCTTATCAATTTATCTTTCCATCCATATGTGGATTGTCGAAAACAGAGTCCGAATACGTCTTGGGTGACCAGTTTAAGGCAGACTAGTCCTGGAGGCCGAGGCAGACTCGAAATCATGTTGGACCGGGCCTCCGGTTCCTGTTGGATGTCCTTGCTGGTCATCTTTGCCTCCACCATGGCCTCTAAGTCCTTCATAACCCTCTTCAATGTTCCTAAGTAAGATAACATCATTAGGTAGTAGTCTATTCTCAAAAGTATAAAAAGGATCGCTTAAGAACGAGCTCACCTCTAAATTGAGTTGACGCATTCGAGCCCGGGTCATTGGACCTTGCATGATGGTTGGAGGATCAGCGGGTACATCCGAAAGAGTGATGTCCTCATCAGGTTGGCTTTGATGCCATGCTCAAAGACGATGAAACCGAGCAGCATGCCCCTCGTGACCCCAAAAATGCACTTCTCAGGATTGATTTGATGCTGTTTGCTTAGAGTTTTGCAAAGGTCTACTCAAGATCAGCAACGAGATAGTCAACCCATTTGAACTTGACTACAATGTCATCAACATAGGCTTCAATGATCCACCTAATAAGGTCCCCAAAACATTTGAGCATACAACGCTGGTATGTAGCCCCAACGTTCTTCAGACCGAATGGCATTGAGATGTAGCAGAATGATCCGAAGGGGTGATGAAAGATGTCATGAGCTGGTCGAACTCTTTCATCATGATTTGATGGTACCTAGAGTATGCATCAAGGAAGTACAGGGTTTTGCACCCCGAGGTAGAGTCAACTATTTGGTCTATGCGCAGCAAAGGAAACGGATCCTTTGGGCATGCTTTGTTGAGACCCATATAGTCAACACACATCCTCCATTACCCACTCTTCTTTTGTACAAGAATAGGATTGGCTAACCACTCTGAGTGGTACACTTCCTTGATGAATCTGGCCACCAAAAGCTTCGCCATCTCCTCGTCGATGGTCCTATGTTTCCCCTCGTTGAAGCGACATAGGCGTTGTTTCACCGGTTTGGAGCCTGGGCGGATCTTCAAGGTGTGCTCGGTGACTTCCCTCAGGATGCCTGGCTTGTCCGAGGGTTTCCACATGAAGATATCTCTATTTGCGTAGAGGAAGCCGATGAGTGTGCCTTCCTATGAGGAGGAAAGCGTGGTACCAATGTGCACCATTTTTCCCTTGTTGCTCCCGGGGTCTATCAGGACCTCCTTAGAACTTTCTACTGGCTCGAAGGACCTGGTCGACCTTTTGGGGTCAGGCGCTTCTTTGGTGACCTCCTTGATGGCGATGAGCTCTCCGGAGGCGACGATCACTGTGGCATGACCGTAGCACTCGACCTCGCACTCATAGGTGCGCTGGAAGGAGGTGCCGACGGTGATGACCCTATCGAGGCCTGATATCTTTAGCTTAAGGTAGGTATAGTTCGGGATGGCCATGAACTTCGCATAGCATGGACATCCTAGGATGGCATGGAAGGTTCCGGGGAACCCGACCACCTCAAAGGTGAGGGTTTCTGTCCTATAATTGGATGGATCCCCAAAGGTAATAGGCAGATCGATCTATCCAAGTGGCATGGCCTACTTTCTGGGCATGATGCCATGGAAAGGTGCTCAGGTTGGGTGGACTCGTGTCTGGTCGATGCCCATTTCATCGAGCATCTTGACATACATAATGTTAAGGCCGTTGCCTCCATCCATCAGTATTTTGGTGAGCCGCTTCATGCTAACGATCGGGTCGACCATGAGTGGATATCTCCCTGGATGTGGGACTCTCTCTGTGTGGTCAGTTCAATCGAAGGTTATGGCAGACTCTGACCATCGGAGGAAGGCAGGTATGGCTAGTTCGGTTGTATAGACCTCGCGGCATGTGACCTTCTGACGATGTTAGGAGTCGTATGCCGCTGATCCTCCAAAGATCAAGAGGCAATCATCTAGTGTTGGAAAGCCACCGTCCTTCTCCTCAATGTCGTCCATGGTGGGGTCAGGGTCCTTCCCATGCTCCCCTTTGTTGGAGCCCCCGGACAAGAACTATCGCATAAGGCTGTAGTCCTTGTACAGATGTTTGATTGGGAAGGCATGGTTCGGGCATGGTCCCTCTATTAATTTTTTTTAAATGGTTCAGAGTGCCCTTCATGGGCTTTCGACCACCCTTGTGGTCAGCGGTAGCCACGAGTGAGCCCTTGTGCCGTTGCTTCTTGTTCTTCTTTTTGGCAGAACGATTGGATGCACCTTTGTCGGCGTCCTCATCCCACCTTGCCTTGCCATCAAGGCGATCGAAGATTGCTCCGACCACTTCTTCGCTCGAGGCATGGCTGGTGGCGATGTCTAGGAGTTCCTTGGTGGTTCATGGGCCCATGTGTCCCAGCTTATGAACCAAAGATTCATAGGTGGCCTCGGATAGGAAGGCTCCTATAACGTCGGCATCAGCGACGTTAGGAAGCTCATTGCACTACCGGGAGAAGCGCCGGATGTACCCATAGAGGATCTCACCAGTCTTCTGTCGATAGTTCTTGAGGTCCTATGGGTTCCTAGGGCTCTTGTATGTGCCCTAGAAGTTCCCCACAAACATCTCCTTTAAATCTACCCAATTCTAGATTGCGTTGGACGGTAGGTGTTCCAACCATGCTCGTGTCGAATCGGCTAAGAACAGTGGAAGGTAGTGGATAATAAAGTCATCATTATCCACACCATAGGCTTGGTAGGCAAGCCGATAGTCTTTGAGTCATAGTCTAGGGTTTGTTTCCCCAGAGTACTTTAGGATATTGGTCGGTGATCAGTACCTTGGTGGGAAAGCAGCGTTGAGGATGTGACGGCCGAAGGCCTGAGGACCCGATAGGCCAGGGCTTAGGCTTTAGTCCTCACCACTGTCGTAGCATCCACTACAATGAGGATGATAGCCATGGCTGGCTCCTTCTCTTGGATCATCGTGGGTACGCCTACGAGCATCGAGAGTGCTGCATGCATCGCAGTTGTGGCCGAGACGCTGATGTACCGAGACCACGGCGCGCTACCTGCCATCCTGTGGTGCCTGGTGGACCAACCCATCCCTATCAGGCCGCTTAGACAGCGTGCATTGCCTGACATCAAGCTCGTGTTGCTGAGACAATGAACTCTCTACCAGCTATGCTGCTGCATGCTCGAGTAGCGTGTGAATCTTATGGTGGGCCTGACGGTCCTTGGGCATCGTGCCCTCTAGAAGGCCATGGAGCAGGGCCGTTGAAGCGGTGATGTTCTGGCTTGCCCAGGTGAAGTGAGGGAGGGCTTCATCGTCTGCGATGATCCTCTGGTTCATGTCGCAGGCCATGGCACGTGCACGCCCATCATCTCCATGGCGTTCGATCTCTCGATCGAGCTCTGTTAATTCCTGCTCAAGCTAGAGTCATGCTTCCTTGATCTCCTGGTGTTGGGCTTTCAACTGCTCCACCCTAATGCAAGGTGGGGCCACTGTCTCCCCCTCAGCCTTGTCATCGAGGTTGTTCGCCAGGGTAGCCTCCTCCATGAAGACGCTTTTGACGTGTCCCTCGGGGGAACCCATCATGAAGCATTTCTAGGAGGGGTGATGGCTCCCCCTGCTAGAGTCAGAGCTAGAGGGTGACCCCAGCTCCTCTGTGAGGAGGTCATGGAGAGATTCCTTGATGTGTTCAATCACCCCCATGAACTTGTTGTTTGTGGGGAATGGGATCATGCGTTGTGCCACAAGGTGGCTAACGGTCACCGCGGCGTTGCGGAGACCAAATGAAAGCACTATTGGGGTGCTCCGTGCAGGGTGTTTCAGAGAGAGGGTGAGGCAGCACGGGTCCTCCCTAGATGGCTGGGGTCCCAAGAAGACGCCAAGCTAGAGCTCAAGCCTCCCGTAGCTGAGGCCGATGGAGGAGAGAGGTTGGATGGCGGTGTGAGCCAATGCCAACTCGCCTCCCACCGTGATGATGAAGTCTAGGTCACCAAAATGCTCGTGTGCACTCGGGACCTAGCTGATTCCATGGCTAGACATCTATGGCCTGATGTTAACGTTGGAATGTGCAAAGGTCCCCTACCTGGCACGCCAACTGTCGGTGTTTCAAGTAAACACCAACTAGTAAATTTGTATTTATTGCACGTTCGACCCGGATGGTGTGCTAAAAGACACAAGGTTTATACTGGTTCGGGCAGAATGTCCCTATATCTAGTTTGTGGCTGTTGCTCATGTTATTAGCATTGAAAGGTTCATAGTAGGGGGTACAAATGGGTAAGAGAGGGACATGTCCCAAGTCTCTGATGGAAAGGTTGAAAGGTCACTAAGAGCTTGGTTGCTACTTAGCTATGTGGTGTGGTGTGTGAGGAATCAATCTATCCCTTTAGTAGGGTGCTCTGCCCTCCCTTTTATAGATCAAGGGGGAGCTATGATTATAGATGGGAGAAAGAAGAAAAACTAGAGGCAAAGAGTGTCCTTCGAAGGTGCCGGAGCATGGCAGGTGATGCCACACGGTAGGTGATGCCAAGGATAGCACGTTCACTGATCCTGATAGGGCCATGCTCTAGCCTCGTTCAGCAAGTGGTTACGTCCCATCCCACCTAAAAGCTCTAGTTTGGTTTTGGCGAATTGATGAAATCCTAAGTGCTAACCTAGTTTATCAAGTGATCATGAGATAGGTGTAACAGAACCGACCAATTATACGAAATTAAGTAAGAAAATCATCCACCAGAGCAGACGATTTAGCAAACTTAAGCCCGTATAACCCGGTTGTCCATGAAATCACGAAGGATTTCAAACCAACTTCCATTCTAGCCAAGATCGTAATAAGTTTAGCGGTCACCATCACATATTACATAAAAGTTTGCATCTCAGATACATCAGAGTTTAAACATAGTTATTACAAAACAAGTTCGAATAAAAGTAGCGGAAGCCATTTGTTCAAACCACACACACTCACACGGAGTTCAAATACAGTGCCAGCGAATGATCATCTCCAATAAAAGCATCAAACGAGACATAAGGAATGACCATGCCCATGGTCCTAAGCATCACCCATCGTAGGATAAAGGCAGTTGATACAGTAGCCGTAATACATCTGCCCATCTGCAATAAGTGGGAATAAAACCCTGAGTACGAGAAGGTACTCAGCTAGACTTACCCAACATAACCGAAAATAAGTGACACCAAGGATTATGAAGGGTTTTATAGTAGGGTAGCTGACTCATTTGCAAAAAGAATCCTCCTATTGCTACTAGGCCGGCCCGCGGGAATCAGTCGGCCCACGGCTACACTTGGCCTGCGTAGCCCGAGCGAAGGGAAGGGGGGAGGCGGCCCGGTAGGGCGTCGGCCCATGGCCTCATTGGCCCAGCTTCGGCCGAGGCGAAGCCACGCCGGCGCTGTGACACCGCGGCGGTGCGGCTCGGCCAACGAGACCGGCGGCCATTGCTGGCCGTGACAGGGTGAGCTAGCAGGCGCATGCGGTTCATGAGAAGCTAGCAAAGGTGGGAAGGTAGCTAGGCAGGGTGGAGAAGAGGAGGAAGGGTGCCTTCCACGGCGGCCGAGCACGGCGGCGCCATGGCTGACGGTGGCGAGGCACGAGAAGGCGCTACCTGAGCTCGACAGTCGGCACAAGCGCGAGCACCACGTGCCAGAGAGCGAGGCGGAGCTACGGGCGCACGATTGCTGGCCAAGGTGGAGGAGAAGCGGCAAATTTGGCCGGCGGGTGCGGTGGCGCGGCGAGGGGAGAGTGGCTGAGCTCGGTGCTTGCGGAGAGGAGAGACAGCGTGGGAGAGTGCAAGCGAGCGCACCGGCTTCAGCAGAAGTAGGCGGGCGTGTGGGTGTGGGCGCAGGCTAGCTGCGACGCACAGCGGCGTCGACGGCGCATGGCCGCCACGCGGTGGGCGTGCTCTGCCGCGGTCAGCGCGTGTGCAAGCGGCGAGCAGGGGAACGGCGCGGGGCTAGGCCAAGGCGAGACGCGCGCGGGATGGCGCGGCGCATGGGCCGACGCGCGAGGTGGGCTGGCGCGCTGGGCTGGCGAGGCGCGCGGCAGGCGGGGACGTCGGCCAGGCTGGCTTCGGCCGTGGGCCGGGAAGCTGAGCGGTGGCCTGTTAAGCGAAATGAAATTCTTTTCTTTTTATTTCTCAAATAAACAGAATTAAATTCCCATTTTTGAGCCATTTAAAAACATTTTCACAAATTGGTGCAAAAATGAAATTTGTTCCATTTTTCAATATCTACAACTTTGATTTTATGACCAAAGCCAAATTCTTGATAGATTTTGAATGCAAAAATTAAAGTAAATTTTAACTCAAAACCTTAATTTTGGGGAATTATTTTTAAAGCAAAATTTTAAAATAATTTGAATACAAACTTTGCTCCAAGATTTGAACTAAATAATCCTAGACGATTTACAAGCATAACCAAACAAGTTCTACTAACCTAGCAAGCAAAATCAGGGTAAAACAACTCTAACAAGTGTATGCAACATTCAGGTTTCACAACATGTTTCATATGTTTCGAAGCAGTGTTTCAGTTGTTATTTACATGATTAGGCATGTATGATTAGGATGCTTGATGATGCATGATATGCATGATTTGTAGTGCCTAAATGCTGGCATAACACCGGGGTGTTACAGCCCTCCCCCCTTATAAAAATCTCGTCCCGAGATTTGGGTTACGAACCATTTGTTATAAAAATCTTCATAAGCTTTTTGTAGATACTCTCCCGTTTCCCAAGTTGCATCTCCCTCATCATGATGATCCCACTGTATCTTATATGTTTTTACCATACTATTCCGAGTAGCACATTCTTTAGTGTCTAACACTCAGACTGGTTGCTCACGATACACCAAATCTGATTTGAGTTGGATACCTCGAGGTTCTATTCTTTCCTTCAGAACACGCAAACATTTCTTGAGATGTGATATATGGAAAACTGGGAAAACGGTACTCATTGTCTTAGGTAACTCTAACTTGTAGGCTACCGAACCTCTTTGTTCTAGGATCTTGTATGGTCCTACGAATCTAGCGGCAAGCTTTCTTCGGACTCCAAACCTTTTCTTCTTCATTGGCGTGACCTTCAGATAAACATAGTCACCAACTTCAAACACAAGGGGTCTCCTTCTTCTGTCTGCATAACTTTTCTGACGTGATTGGGCCGCTTTCATATTCTGCTAAATAATATGAACTTTCTTCTCGGCTTCTTCTATAAAGTCAATGCCATAATACCTTCTATCTCTAGGCTCGACCCAATTCAATGGTGTTCTACATTTTCTACCATATAAAGCTTTGAATGGGGCCATCTTGATGCTTTCTTGATAACTATTATTATAAGAAAACTCAGCTAACGGTAACCATGACTCCCATGATCCCTTAGAAGACAATACGCAGGCTCTTAACATATCTTCCAAAACAGCATTCACTCGTTCAGTCTGACCATCTGTCTGAGGATGATAAGTGGTACTATGAATCAAACTAGTTCCTAAGCCTTTGTGTAAATGTTCCCAAAAGTGAGCCATGAACTGTGAGCCTCTATCAGATACTATGGTCTTTGGTATACCATGCAACCTCACAATTTCTGTGATATACTTCTCGGCATATTGAGGTGGTCGATAAGTTGTCTTGACAGGTAGGAAATGAGCGGTCTTAGTAAGATGATCCACAATTACCCAAATCGAATCATGTCCTTTTTGAGTAGTGGGCAAACCCGAGATAAAGTCCATACTGATATCGTCCCACTTCCAACTAGGGACTGACAAGGGTTGCAACATACCAGCAGGTTTCATATGAATGGCTTTCACTCGACAACATGTGTCACATCTGGCAACATATGCTGTAATTTCTTTCTTCATTTTGGTCCACCAATAGCGAGATCTTAGTTCTTGATACATCTTACTACTTCTGGGATGGATAGAGAGCTTAGAAAGGTGAGCTTCATCTATGAGTTTATTCCTAAGCTCTCGATCCTTGGGAACCACAAGACGGTCGTCAAACCACAACACGCGCTGTTCATCCACTTTAAAGTGTTGGGACGACTTTTCTTTTATTTTCTCTTTGATGTGGAATATTCCCTTGTCGGTTTTCTGGCCTTCTATTATCTTACTCTCCAAAGAGCAACTAATCTGAATACTATGTAACACAGCAGGATGCATTAGATCGAACCCATCTTCAAGTAATGGCTGCACATTCAAGTAATGTGACTTTCTGCTCAAAGCATCTGCCACTACATTGGCTTTTCCAGGATGATATTGCACATTCAAGTTGTAATCCTTGATCAATTCCAACCATCTACGCTGTCTCATGTTCAGCTCTGGTTAGATAAAGATGTACTTAAGACTCTTGTGATCTGTGAAAATGTTGCACACATTACCAAGTAGATAATGTCTCCAAATTTTTAGGGCATGCACAACTACAGCAAGTTCAAGATTATGTGTTGGATAGTTGACCTCGTGCTTCCTCAATTGACATGAGGCATAGGCAATGACTCTCCTTTCTTGAATAAGAACACAGCCCAATCCAATCTTCGATGCGTCGCAAAACACATCAAATGGTTTCTCGATATCTGGTTGTGCTAGAATAGGAGCAGTGGTCAATAGTTTCCGCAAAGTGTGGAAAGCTGCTTCACACTCCTCTGTCCACACAAACTTGTGATCCTTCTGTAGGAGACTTGTCATCGGTTTGGCAATCTTCGAAAAGTCTGGTATAAAGCGACGGTAATAACCGGCTAGTCCTAAGAAACTTCTAATCTCAGGAACTGTGGTCGGTGCTTTCCAATTCATAACTTCTTGCACCTTACTTGGATCGACTAAAACTCCATTTTCTGACAGAATGTGACCAAGGAAAGGAACTTTCCTCAACCAGAATTCGCATTTGCTAAACTTAGCATACAGTTGATGATTCCTAAGTCTGGTCAAGATAGTTCTCAGATGCTCTTCATGATCTTTCTCGTTTTCGGAGTACACCAGAATGTCATCGATGAACACCACCACAAACTTATCCAATTCTGGCATGAAAATTGTATTCATCAAAAACATAAAGTATGCAGGAGCATTTGTCAAGCCAAAGGACATGACAAGATACTCATACAACCCATATCTGGTGGAAAATGCAGTTTTCGGTATATCATGTGGTCTAATCTTGATCTGATGATAACCGGATCTCAAATCTATTTTTGAGAACACTTTGGCCTTGGCTAACTGGTCAAACAGAACATCAATCTGAGGCAAGGGATACTTATTCTTTATGGTTACAGCGTTGAGTGGCCTGTAATCTACGCACATTCTCAACGTGCCCTCTTTCTTCTTCTTCACAAACAAGGCGGGACATCCCCATTCAGACTTGCTTGGCCGAATAAACCCCTTTTTTGATAAATCTTCTAATTGCTTCTTCAGCTCAGCTAGTTCATCTGGAGGCATCCGATAGGGTCTCCTTGAAATCGGAGCTGTTCCGGGGATTAACTCAATTCCAAACTCAATCTCTCTATCCGGTGAAAGACCAGGTAGCTCATCCGGGAATACATCCGGAAATTCACACACTACCGGAATCTAATGAATAGGAATGACTACCGTAGCACATGTAACACTTATAAGGTCTGTTCTTCAAGGCAATGGTACTTGGAAAGTACCCTCACCCAGGGGATCCTTAAGGGTAAGTACTCGACTTCCAGTATCTATGACTGCTCCCTAATCCTTCATCTAATTCATCCCTATAATGACATCCAAAACTAGTCCAGGCATAACTATCAAGTTCACTCAAAATATCCTGCTACCTAATTCAAGGGTTGCCCCTCGAACCATCTGGTTGGTCAAAACATCAGTTCCTGCTGAACTTATACGGTAACCATAACCCAATTCTGTGCATAGTTGTTCATGTTTCTGTGCAAATGCTTGACTCATAAAAGAATGCGATGATCTAGAATCAAATAGAACAACTGCAGGGTTTTTGTTGACAGGAAACTTACCAGCAGTGATGGGCTCTCCCTCAGGAATTTCATCCATAGTCATACTATGCACCCTAGCATTATAAGTCTGCTTCTTCTTCTTGGGCGGATATGGACAAAACCTCGAGAAATGGCCGAGTTGATCACAGTTATAGCAGGGTCCCCTCACTGTCCCAGCAGATCCCATAGCTCCCTTGGAACTACCTTGTACCATAGTTGCGGCTGCTTTGTTGGGTTGTACTACCATCTTGTAAGGCTTCTGAGGTCCACAGAAATTCTGACTTCTTTGCTGAGGTGGCCTGAACCTAGCGCCAGGTGCCGATGGACGATATAGAGGACGACCTCCCATAGGTGCTCTAGCTTGGGACGGACCACCTTCAAGGGCTCTCTTGCGTGTCTTGGCTACGGTGCTGGCGTTGTTATTCTTCTCCTGCTTTAGACAGTCGCTGATGAAGTCATTGAATCTGACGCGGTTGTTGGTACCAACATGCTTCATCATTTTTGGATTGAGTCCCCTCTTGAAACTAGCTATCCTCTTAGCATCTGTGTCAACCATGTTGGGAGCATAGAGACACAAGTTGTTGAAGGCATGCAGATATTGTGTCACGGTCTTGGTGCCCTAATTTAACACCAAGAATTCTCCCAACTTCATCTCGGTCAGCTCGGGTGAAATATAGACTCCACGGAAGGCCTCCGCAAACTCTCTCCACAAAATCTGAGCATTTGGAGGGAAGGTGGTGCGATGGTGCTTCCACCACATTTCCGTTGGTCCTTGCAACTGAAGTGCAGCATACTTTGTTTTCAGCACCTCAGTCATCCTCAACACACGGAATTTATCTTCCATCATGTTGATCCATTCCTCAGCATCGAGTGGCTCTGTTGCTTCCTTGAATACCGGCGGCCTGGTGTCCATAAAATCTTTGAAGCTGCTATATTGGTTCACCCCAAGGCCACCACCCTAATTATTACCACATTGAACATTGTTGGCAATGGTGCACAGAAAATCCTCCATGTTCTTCTGGGATTGTTCTGCGTTGCGCTGACTCCCGAGCAACTGTGCGAGGAACATCTCGGGGGTAAACGGGGGAGGAGGTGGCATATGTGGTTCATGGGGAGGCTCATTGTTGTTGTCGTGGTTTCCACCACCACCACCACCGGTCCCCGCACTGTTAGCACCGGTCTCAGTGGCCTCATACGTGGTTCGGCGAGTGTTTGTCATCTATATATTTCAGCAACAAGTAATGATTGAGTGAAGCTATAATAATTGCGAATGAAGGAAAAATTATGCCGTACTGAATTTACTGGAGAGAATAAATTTATACAATAAAACAGAGACACAACAATCGCATCCTAATTAAAACAACATCACTTAATCAAATTACTTCAACGGCAAACATCGCGTCCATACAACCAAATTGCCAGCATACATACACTGGACTTTTTATGCGTTCAGATATCGCATTCAAAATCAAGTTCCAACCACATGCCAAGTCTCATACGTTCGAAGCAACATACACTAGGTTACATGCCAATAAAAGAAAGGTCATTGCAACAGGACCTAGATACTAGCGCAAGGCAACTAGCCTACTCCTCAGGGCCATCGTCGGGATTGGAGACGTCACCATCGCCCCCAAGTGAAACTACAGGCTCGTCCTCATTGTCGTCATCGATGTCCATGCCAGCGACGTCTGGTGGAGCATATGGGCCAACCCCATTGTAGAGCGCGTGAAACTCCTCATGTAGGTTGCCGTTGTATTCCTCTAGCTCATCGACCCTCTGCAGCAGAAGGTCCCTCTCGTCCCAGGCTTTATTCCTTTCCTAAACCAACTGTCCTATCATGCGGTCTTCATTGTTGTTGGCTTGAGTCAACGTATGCACCCGCTGCATAGCTCTATCACCTCTCTCAACCGCCTGGTCTCGCTGTAAGTTCATATCAGCCAACTCCTCCTGCAAGCTAGCTATAGCACGTGCCTGTCTCTTTTTCTGCTTTCTCCCCTTGAGCTTATCCTGACCACGCAAGCCAGTCAAAGTCCAGTAGGTACTCTCGAGACCCTCATACGCTCTGATGGCGGCGAACATAGCACTCATTGCCTGGTTGTCGCTAGCCTGTCCCTCAGCTGAACCTCTGACCAATGTGCTTCCCTGAGGCTGAACCCAAATGGCATCACGAGGATCATCCCTAGGAAAGGTGCCAGCTAGAGCTGCTGCAAGCTCACTAGGAAATCTGCTCATAATATCCCTGATGACACGGAAGGCTGCTCCCTCTGCACCCTCAGTGGGAGTGTGACCCTCAAACTCAAAATGCCAACCATCCCAATCTGGAGCATCGCCGAGAGCAGGAACCGTGATCTCCACCACTGCAAGTCCATCCTCTGCTAACTGGCTCTCATTCCAAGAGTACACCGGCTCTTGACCCTCTGGGTACCCCACATCATGGAGCACTCTCCAAAGCAAAGTCGGCATGCCAAACTCGCTCAAGAAGGTGTCCGTGGTGCAGTGCTCCCTTAGGGACAATGGACATCGAGGTGCTCTTCCTCCGGTGGACTTACGGGCGGTCTGCTTTGTGCGGGCCATCTATAGCAAAAGTTCTTTCATTACCCTGGGGAAACATATTTTAGGTGATACAACTTTTATCAAAATGAGATAATCAATTTATAAGGGGAGGAATGCATGACATGAATGAAATGCACAAGTAATATGATGTATGTACGTGCCGTACGTTCTCACAAACTTATGAAATAAATAATTTCTAACGACGAATTCGGTGGCATACTAATGATCTCTCAAATATGTAGCTAATACGTTCTACACGATAACGTTGTTATGTACCTACAGAAGATTTATTTCAGCCCAATTTCCAATGAATGCATAAAAGCAGTAAATTTTTATCTACACGCTCTACATGAATCCCCAAATACGTGTACAATGGTAGTAACTACCCGAACCATCGTCCTATTGATGGCATTGCCTCAACAGACGAAAGACCCACACATGAGATACCTTTGTAAAACATGTGTAGAACATGAAATTACTCCAGCATCATATAAGCATTCACCCTAGATCGGTGGTGTATCCGATCATGCTCTCACAACTCACACTTACCGAGGCATAGAGGCAATTGATCCATACATTACCACTCAAACAAGTGGCACTCATACCATAGCACACCGTATGAGTGATGAAAGAGAAATATGATGCAAGAACCTTAAGTCAGTACTTAATTAAGCCACCTAAAGTCCTTAACTAGGCATAAAGGATATGACCACTGGCACACTTTATAGTTTGAAATTCACATTTTCCAAATGCCTTTTTGTTTTAAATACACTTGTGAACAGTAACACGCTAAACCATGCTCTGATGCCAGCTGTAACAGAACCGACTAATTATATGAAATTAAGTAAGAAAATCATCCGCCAGAGTAGACGATTTAGCAAACTTAAGCCCGTATAACCCGGTAGTCTGTGAAATCATAAAGGATTTCAAACCAACTTCCATTCCAACCAAGATCATAATAAGTTTAGCGGTCACCATCACATATTACATAAAAGTTTGCATCTTAGATACATTAGAGTTTAAACATAGTTATTACAAAACAAGTTCGAATAAAAGTAGCGGAAGCCATTTGTTCAAACCACACACACACTCACACGGAGTTCAAATATAGTGTCAGCGAATGATCATCTCCAACAAAAGCATCAGACGAGACGTAAGGAATGACCATGCCCATGGTCCTAAGCATCACCCATCGTAGGATAAAGGTAGTTGATACAGTAGCCGTAATACATCTGCCCATCTGCAACAAGTGGGAATAAAACCCTTAGTACGAGAAGGTACTCAGCTAGACTTACCCGACATAACCAAAAATAAGTGACACCAAGGATTATGAAGGGCTTTATAGTAGGGTAGCTGACTCATTTGCAAAAAGAAGCATTTTTAGCATTTCAAGACCCTTTTAAAAACATTATTGTCAAGTTAATTGTTGTTAACCTGTCGACTAGATTTGCACCTATACTAGAGCAAACACGTGATTAAGCAGATAATGATAACCAATGATCATTAAACAACTTCCATACTGTCATATTCATTATAACTATCCAAGTGTTCCATAAACATTTACTACGATGAAGTCACTCAAGTCAAGTGCTCACTGTCTAGGAGCGATGGCGATTCGAATCGATTCCTAACCAGCTGGTGATTTATTCCTTACACAGACCTCACTCACCCGCTAAAGTGAGATATTGATCACCGAGTCAACTATCCAGAAATCTTGAGTTTGCCAGGAACCACATGTACCCGGGGGCCGACCGACTGCACTTTGGTCTTATCATCTCGCCCCCATGTCCTACCACACCTGCTCCGGCACAGTGCGTTGCGGGCAATCTACTCGGCCTCAATAATCTCCCAGCTTCGTGGTCGAAAGGTACTTTATCCAGCCAGCTAAATGTAAGGCATGCGTTCAACATGACTCAAGGCCCAACAACGGTCGGTCCTTAATCGACACAGACGGAAAGCACTACAGTCCAAAACTCTGCAAGTCTCCGTCCGGTCTCAACTTCATTTAACACTTAGTTATACCAAGACTTCATAGTCATCCAAGCAGATCCAGGTAACCACCTATAGCTCGCAGGTGACAGGAAATCACCCGACTTCTACCGATCTAAGCCAGCTAAGCATTGACTCGACTGCGGATACCAGGGTAACAAGGATATAGTATAACAAATGTAACCAAGGTATAATGCAGCAACGGTTGCAAACAACTCCTGAACGTAATGCATCAATTAAAGTAAAGCATTGAATTAATAATTGCAAACCAGGAGAAAATGCTTCGGGGCTTGCCTCTCTCGAAGGAGCTCGGGCGGTGATCGGGGCACTCCGGAAGTTCCTCAACGTCCTCCTCGTCGGCTTCGGGCACTTCCTACGGCTGCACCTCGAACTACTCCTCGAGCTCCTCAGGTATGACGACTGGGTTCTCGGTTTGTGATCCTGTATGATGCAATGTGCGTAAGTGCTTATGCAATCGGTGCATCGGATGAGATGAATACAAGGGATATGCTTGAATGCAAGGTAGTCAACATCATCCAAGAAAATATACTACAAGCACATGTCATCTACTGCATTCTCTTCTACTACTAATATGCTAAATCAACACATCTTATTAAATGCTTTAATGATACACCAAAGCTTTACTAATTTCTTAATCACACAAAAAGCAACACTTAATTAAACCCTAATTAATAATAGGTTTGAATAGCAACATCTATTTTTATTGCTTAGAAAAATCTTAGAAAATTACTACAGCATAGTACTACCCTAAGTAGTCTACTATCAGATTTTCATGGTATTTGAATGAGTGGATTAGTCTACACAAAAATAACAAGCTATGGCATGATTATGAACATAAAAATACTTTGTACTGTGAAAAGTGTCAAACAACAGAGTTAGCATTTTTCCTATGTTCTTTATAGCATACAATTACTGTACAAAAATTATTACATGCATGTTTTATACAAAGTTTGCTCTCTAGCTAAAATAACAAAAATCAGCCATTAAAGGTACTTGAACTACACCTCAAAATTTTTCTACAGCACATGCATGACACATATTTTTCCTAGGAAGTACATTATATAAGAAGATCAACAAACTTGGAAATGATATTTTTCTGAAGCCTATAAGTTTTTCTACATATTTTTCAAGTTATCAGCAATATCCATAATTAAATAAAGTTCTACAGCAAAGTATCCCAAAAATGATATGCAAAATTTTTTCCAAGTAGATCTGATGATAAGGAACCTAGAAAAATTTATTTCAACAGATTTGGAGCAAATTTGAGTATCCAAACATTTTCCAAACCATTTCTATTTTCAAATAATAAAGAAAAATTGAAAATGAATCCTCCTATTGCTACTGGGCCGGCCCACGGGAATCAGTCGGCCCACGGCTACACTTGGCCTGCGCGGCCCGAGCGAAGGGAAGGGGGGAGGCGGCCCGGCAGGGCGTCGGCCCATGGCCTCATTGGCCCAGCTTTGGCCGAGGCGAAGCCACGCCGACGCTGTGACACCACGGCGGTGCGGCTCGGCCAACGAGACCGGCATCCATTGCTGGCCATGACAGGGCGAGCTAGCGGGCGCATGCGGTTCGCGAGAAGCTGGCGAAGGCGGGAAGGTAGCTAGGCAGGGTGGAGAAGAGGAGGAAGGGTGCCTTCCACGGCGGCCAAGCACGGCGGCGCCATGGCCGATAGTGGCGAGGCGCGAGAAGGCGCTACCTAAGCTCGATAGTCGGCACAAGCGCAAGCACCATGTGCTGGAGAGCGAGGCAGAGCTACGGGCGCACGATTGCCGGCCGAGGTGGAGGAGAAGCGGCGAGGGGGAGAGTGGGTGAGCTCGGCGCTTGCGGAGAGGAGAGACAGCGCGAGAGAGTGCAAGCGAGCGCACTGGCTTCAGCAAAAGTAGGCGAGCATGTGGGCGTGGGCACAAGCCGGCTACGACGCGCGGCGGTGTCGACGGCGCATGGCCGCCACGTGGCGGGCGTGCTCTGCCGTGGTCGGCACGTGTGCGAGCGGCGAGCAGGGGAACGGCGCGGGGCTGGGCCGAGGCGAGACGCACGCGGGATGGCACAGCACGTGGGCTGGCGCGCAAGGTGAGCTGGCGCGCTGGGCTGGCGAGGCGCATGGCAGGCGGGGGCGTGGGCCAGGCCGGCTTTGGCCGTGGGCCGGGAAGCTGAGCGGCGGCCTGTTAAGCGAAATGAAATTCTTTTCTTTTTATTTCTCAAATAAACAGAATTAAATTCCCATTTTTGAGCCATTTAAAAACATTTTCACAAATTGGTGCAAAAATGAAATTTGTTCCATTTTTCAATATCTACAACTTTGATTTTATGACCAAAGCCAAATTCTTGATAGATTTTGAATGCAAAAATTAAAGTAAATTTTAACTCAAAACCTTAATTTTGGAGAATTATTTTTAAAGCAAAATTTTGAAATAATTTGAATACAAACTTTGCTCCAAGATTTGAACTAAATAATCCTAGATGATTTACAAGCATAACCAAACAAGTTCTACTAACCTAGCAAGCAAAATCAGGGTAAAACAACTCTAACAAGTGTATGCAACATTCAGGTTTCACAACATGTTTCATATGTTTCAAAGCAGTGTTTTAGTTGTTATTTACATGATTAGGCATGTATGATTAGGATGCTTGATGATGCATGATATGCATGATTTGCAGTGCCTAAATGCTGGCATAACACCGGGGTGTTACAATAGGTAGCGTATTCCAAGTGGTGAAGCAAATGAAGATCATGACATGATGATGGCGATGCCATGGTGATGATTAAGCGCTTGGACTTGAAAAGAAGAAAGAGAAAAACAAAAGGCTCAAGGCAAAGGTATAAATGATAGGATCTATTTTGTTTTGGTGATCAAGACACTTAGTGAGTGTGATCATATTTAGGATCGATAGCCATACTATTAAGACGAGTGAAACTCGTATCAAAATGCAGTTATCAAAGTGCCACTAGATGCTCTAACTCATTGCATATGCATTTAGGATCTAGTGGAGTGCTAACACCCTTGAAAATGTTTGTGAAAATATGCTAACACATGTGCATAAGGTGATACACTTGGTGGTTGGCACATTTGAGCAAGGGTGAAGAAGATAGAGTTGAAAAGGAGTTAGTCACACTGGTCACGTAGTGACCAGATGCTGGTCTCGGTAGGACCAGTGTGTCCGGTCAGTGGCAGCAGAAAACACGAACGCTGCCTAGGTGCGTCCGTTCACACTGGTGTGGCGCACACAGAGGAGACGTTGAGTGACCAGATGCTAGGTGAGTCCGGTCGAGCATGACCGGACGCATTCGGTCATGATTTCTTGCTTCTAGTACCTTACTAGAAATGACCAGATGCTAGTGTTGGAGCGTTTGGTCACTTTGAGCAGTGCGTCCGATCATCACTTGACCATTGAGATCGAGTGGACAGCGTTTGAAGTCGATGACACATGGCAAGCATTGGGCGACCAGACGCTGAGGTCATGCGTTCAGTCGATCTGACCAGAGCGTCCGGTCACCCCGTGTTGTGGCCAGTGAAGGGGTACAACGGCTCTATTTCATGGGGGCTTCTATTTATGCCCCATGGCTAGCTCAAGTTCATTCTCTTGGCCATTTGCATTGATATAGCAACCTTATGAGCTTAGCCAAAGCCCTCCCACTCATCTCCATCATAGATTCAACATCTTTGTGAGATTGGGAGAGAATCTAGGTGCATTGATTGAGTATTTGCATCTAGAGGCACTTGGTGTTCGTGTTTTGCTACGGGATTTGCTTGTTACTCTTGGTGGTTGCCACCACCTAGACGGCTTGGAGTAGCGAGGATCGTCGAGCGAAGGTTGGTGATTATCTCTGGCTCCGAACATGGTGATTGTGAGGGGTTCCTGACCTTTCCCCGGTGGAGAGCCAAAAGGTACTCTAGTAATTTGCTCATGGCTTGTGTGATCCTCATCTTGTGTTGGTTGTGTGGAACCCTATTGAGGGTTTGGTACATGATGCCAATTAGCGCATGAACCCCTAAGTGAGTGAATCATCACAACGAGGACTAGATTGTTGGCAAGCAAGTGAACCTCGGTAAAAAATCATTGGGTTCATCATTTGATTTCGAGATGATTGGTCTTTATTGGTATTCATTCTTATGATTGATTGGCTCATTCCTCAACATGGCGGTATAACTATCTTGCTCACTCTATCTTTACATTACCACAAACTAGTTGCCAAGCTCTTTAGTATAGCTAGTTGTGAGAGATTGTTAGTTTGGTTAGTGTGGCTCTTTAGTTAGCATTTGAGAGCATACTAACTTAGTGTAGTGACATAGCTATTGTGTGGATAGAAACTATATAAACTAGAATTGTGGTAGGTGGCTTGCAATTTTAGTTGGCTACGTAACACTTGCTTCGCCTTATTATTGTCTAACTGTTTTGTTAAGTGTTGTTGTAGAAATTTTTAATAGGCTATTCACCCCCTCTAGCCATTATGACCTTTCAAGTGGTATCAGAGCCGAGGTAACCATGATTTGAGGCTTAACAACCTTCAGTGTAAAAATAGCTCAAATCAACAACATCAAGAAGCCACCCCAATTTGATAGCTTAAATTATCCCTATTGGAAAGCCAAGATAACAACTTATATCAAGTAAATCAATAGGAAGGTTTGGAAGGTGGTAGAGACAAAGATTGAGATTGAAGATGAAGAGGCTCCCACCGCCGCCGAAGAAATACTACTCCAAAATAATGACATTGCTCTTAGTGCCATCCATGATGCTTTGGATGAGAGAACTTTTGAGCAAATCAAAAATATTGAGAGAGCTTATGAGACATGAAAGAAATTCGAGGAATCATTTGATGGCACTCAAGCCATGAATGGTGCAAAGGCATACATTCTCAAAGAAAAGTTTGCAAGCTTCAAGATGAAGGAGGATGAGAGTGTGTCGGAGATGTTCCATAGGCTTCAAGTGCTTGTCAACAATCTCAAAGCACTTAGAGAAGAGGTGAAGGACAATGACTTCTCCCACAAATTCTAGTGAGGAGTGGTTTGGACACCATGACACCAAACCAAGTATTGGGAGATATAATGACCGATGATACATATAGAGATGATGATGAGAAGGAAGAAAAGAAGGAAAAGAAAGATGAGAAGAAGAAGAGCATGGCATTCAAGGCCACATCATACAAGGGCAAGGCAAAGCAAGATACATCAAGTGAAGACGATGGGTCATAGGATGATGATGATGATGATGATGAGAAGATGGCTCTCTTTGTCAAGAGATTTGGCAAGTTCATGATGAAGAAGGGATACCATGCTAGAAGGAAGAAATCTTCATCCAAGAACAAGGAAGAGTCAAGAAGGTGCTTCAATTGTGGAAGCAAAGATGATCTTATTGCTCAATGCCCATACAATAGCGACAAAGATGATGACAAGAAAAACAAGAAGAAGGCCAAGAAGGAAAAGAAAGAGAAGAAGGACAAGATGACCTTCAAGAAGAAAAAAGGGTGGTTCATATATGGTCACTTGGGATAGTGATACTTCCTCAAGTGATGATGATGATAGTGATGATGATAAGATCACCAAGAAGAAGGCACTTGCAAGCATCGCTATCAATGAAAAGCCTTCTCTCTTCGACACTCCATCATGCTTCATGGCTAAGGCCACAAAGGTATAAATCTGTGATGATGAAAGTGATAAAGAACATGATAATGAAAATGAAAACGAAAATGATAGTGATAGTGATAATGATGAACCTACTAAGGATGAACTATTTGACATACTAGAAGATGCTAAAGAACACTTTGGCATTAAGATAAGGGAATGCAAAAGCTTGCGTAAGGAATTAAAAGCCCTTAAGCAAGCCTTTGATGAGCTCAATGCAACTCATGAGAGGCTAGAAGAAGCTCATGAGAAGCTTGGCAAGGCTCACAAAAAGCTTGAAAAGGCTCATTCCTCTTTGCTTAATGAACAAAATAAGAAGAAGCATGTTGAAACTTGTAATGTAGGCTTAACTTGTGATCTAATTGATGAATCATTATCTATGCCTATCATTGTTCCTCCCGCTAACCCTTCTTGTAGTACATCTACTTCCACCTCATCTAGTAGTGATAGTTTGACTTGTGATGCCTCACTAATGGTTGAGAATGAGAACCTCAAGAAGGAGGTCAATAAGCTCACTCACACCTTGGCTAAGGCCTATGGTGGTGAGGACCGCTTGCTTATATGCTTGGGTAGCCAAAGAGCTTCTCTCTACAAAGAGGGATTGGGCTATACCCCCAAGAAAGGTAAGGCAGCCTTTGCTCCTCATAAGACTAGCTTTGTGAATAACAATGTTTGGTTTTGCACTAGTTGCAAGCAAGTTGGTCATATAGAACAAAAGTGCATGAACAAGAAGTCACAAGCCAATGTATCCTCCATTAAACTTGATTCTTTCTATATGCTTATCAAGGGTGCAAATGGTGTAAAGGCTAAGTTCATTGATAAACCGTGGATGGGCTCAAAGAAGAAAGCCATTTGGGTGTGAAAGAGCTTGGTCACTAACCTTCAAGGACCCAAGCAAGTTTGGGTACCTAAAAAGAATTGATCTTCTTTTATAGGTCAATTACAAAGCCAGAGGATGGCATTGGATTCTTGATAGTGGGTGTACTCAACACATGACCAGTGATGCAAGAATATTCAACTCAATCAACACCAATGGCAATGATGGTTATGATAGTATCACATTTGGTGATAATGGTAAAGACAAGGTCAAAGGGCTTGGTAAGATTGTAATATCTAATGACATGAGCATATCCAATGTATTGCTAGTAGAGAGCTTGAACTTCAATTTGCTATCCATGGCTCAATTGTGTGATCTTAGATTCAAATGCATATTTGGGGTAGATGATATAGAGCTCATAAGTGTAGATGGCTCTAACTTGATCTTCAAAGGCTTTAGATATGAGAATCTATACTTGGTTGATTTCAATGCAAGTGAAGCTAAATTATCTATATGCTTGTTCACTAAGTCTAGCATGGGTTGATTATGGCATAGAAGGGTTGGTCATGTTGGAATAAAATAATTGAATAGATTGGTTAAGCATGACTTGGTTAGAGGCTTAAAAGATGTATTTGAGAAGGATAAACTTTGTAATTCTTGTCAAGCCGACAAACAAGTTGGAAACACCCATCCTAAGAAAAGCATGATGAGTACTAGTAAAGCATTTGAGTTATTGCACATGGATTTGTTTAGGCCAACACAATAAACTAGCATCGGTGGAAACAAATATGGCTTTGTGATAGTGGATGATTATAGTAGATACACATGGGTATTCTTTCTACTAGACAAAAGTGATGTGTTTGCAACATTCAAAACTTTTGTTAAGGGCATTCACAATGAGTTTGAAACAACCGTCAAGAGAGTTAGAAGTGACAATGGTAGTGAGTTCAAGAACACTAGAATTGATAAGTTGTGTGATGAATTTAGAATTAGACATCAATTCTCGGTCAAGTACACTCCACAATCAAATGGCCTTGTTGAGAGAAAGAATAGAACACTCATTGATATGGCAAGGTCTATACTTAGTGAGTACAATATGAGTCAATCCTTTTGGGCCAAAGCTATCAACATGGCTTGCTATTGTAGCAACTATCTCTATTATCACCCATTGAAAGACAAGACACCATATATGAGCTCTTGAATGGAAGAAAGCCCAACATTGCATATTTTTGGGTCTTTGGATGCAAATGCTATATCTTGAAGAAAGACACTAGATTGGGTAAGTTTGACAAAAAATGTGATGAAGGATTCCTACTTGGATAATCCACTACAAGCAAAGCATATAGAGTTTGGAATTTAGATAGTGGTACTCTTAAGGAAGTTCATGATGTTGAGTTTGATGAAACTAAGGGTTCACAAGAAAAGAATGAGAACTTGGAAGATGTTAGAGGCATTCAACTTTCAAATGCCATGAAGAACATAGATGTTGGTGAATTGAGGCCTAGGCAAGCGAATAATGAAGAAGAAGATCAAGTGCAAGTGCTCTCTAACTCAAATATGTAAGATGATACAAATCAAGCTAGTACAAGTGGCTCTCATGAAAATGAACAAGATCAAGTAGCTAGTACATCATCTCAACCCAATGATCAAGCAAGTGTAAGCAATCAAGTTCAAATCCTCCAACCAACAAATATTGCAAGGGATCATCCATTGGATACTATCATTGGTGATATTTCAAGAGGTGTGCAAACTAGATCAAGATTGTCTTCATTTTATAAGCACTTCTCATTTGTGTCATCCATTGAACCAAAGAAGATAGATGAAGCATTGAAGGATATTGATTGGGTGAATGCTATGCATGAAGAATTGAATAACTTCACAAGAAATCAAGTATGAGAATTAGTAGAAAGACCAAAGGGACATAATGTAATTGGAACCAAATGGGTCTTTAGAAACAAGCAAGATCAAGATGGGATAGTAGTAAGGAACAAAGCAAGATTGGTAGCATAAGGATATACACAAGTTGAAGGTCTTGACTTTGGAGAAACATATGCCCCAGTTGCTAGATTAGAAGCAATTAGAATCTTGCTAGCCTATGCTTATGCTCATAACATCAAACTCTGTTAAATGGATGTCAAGAGTGCATTTCTCAATGGTTACATCAATGAAGAAGTATATGTTGAGCAACCTCCCAGTTTTGAAGCTAATAGGAAGCCCAACCATGTGTACAAGTTGAAGAAGGCATTGTATGGCTTGAAGCAAGCACCTAGAGCATGGTATGAGAGATTGAGGGACTTCCTACTCTCTAAAGGGTTCATAATGGGCAAGGTTGACACCACTCTTTTCATCAAGAAGATTGGCAAAGACTTGTTTGTGTTGTAAATCTATATTGATGACATCATATTTGGATCAACCAATCAAGACTTTTGTGAAGAGTTTGGAAAGATGATGGCTAATGAGTTTGAGATGTCCATGATTGGAGAGTTAAGTTACTTCCGTGGTCTTCAAATCAAGTAATTAAAGAATGGTACATTTATGAGTTAAGGCAAGTATATCAAGGACATGATCAAGAAGTTTTGCATGAGTGATAGTAAAGCCATTAGCACACCAATAGGAACAAATGACAACTTGGATAGTGATGGAAGTGGTAATATGGTGGATCAAAAATTGTATCGGTCTATGATTGGAAGCTTACTTTATGTGACCGCATCAAGACCGGATGTCATGTTTAGTGTATGCATGTGTGCAAGATTTCAATCCTCACCAAGAGAAAGTCATTTGAAGGCTACAAAGAGAATATTGAGGTACTTAAAGCATACACAAAATATTGGTTTGTGACATCCCAAAGGAGCAAAGTTTGAGCTAGTTGGTTACTCCGACTCGGACTATGCGGGATGCAAGGTTGAAAGGAAGAGCACCTCGGGCACATGTCAATTGTTGGGAAGATCACTTATTTTATGGTCATCAAAGAAGCAAAATAGTGTTGCATTATCAACGGCCGAAGCCGAATACATATCCACCGGTAGTTGTTGTGCACAAATACTTTGGATAGAGGCCACTTTGAGTGACTTTGGAATCAAGTTCAAGAAAGTGCCATTGCTATGTGACAATAAAAGTGCAATCAAGTTGACCAACAATCCGGTTCAACATGCAAGAACAAAGCACATTGATGTCCGCCACCATTTCATAAGAGATCACCAATAAAAAGGGGACATTTGCATTGAGAGTGTAGGCACCGAAGATTAACTTGCTGATATATTCACCAAGCCATTGGATAAGAAAAGGTTTTGCAAGCTAAGGAATGAGTTGAACATATTGGATTTTTCAAATATGTGTTGATGCACCCCCCACTCATATGACATGCCTCTCCTTCGAGCAATCCAAGGTAAAAGTTGATTGGCATGTCATACATCCTTGCTAAGGACATGTTTAGTGCATCTAGACATCTTTCACATTTAATAGGCTCATTCATGAAAATCAAATGAATTTGATGATTATATGATACCACTATTGCATCTATGCTTATTTTGATCTAGTGGTAGCATATGACATGTTTATGGGCTTGTAAACCTAGTGTTTGATCTAGAAAATGAGCTCTAAGTGTTTAACTCAACATGGTACAAGATAACCCTTATTTGAAGGTGTGAAGAAGCTTGTCCTTGGATCAAACCGAGTTAAATATCTTTGGCAAGTATTATAGATTGAACCAAATTTGGAAAAATGATCCCCATCCCATTGATTGACATTGATAATCTCAACCTGTCTATATTTTGAACCTTTGTGGTCATTGATGACAAAGTGGGAGAAAAACAAAGATATTAGTACATGGAGAGAAAAATAAAGATATTAGTGTACTAAGATAATGAAAAGACAACAAAGGGGGAGAACTTGACATAGGAGGAGAGATATGACAAATAAAAAGGATCAATTAAGATTTTGA
Source organism: Miscanthus floridulus (assembly GCF_019320115.1). Taxonomy (NCBI): domain Eukaryota; kingdom Viridiplantae; phylum Streptophyta; class Magnoliopsida; order Poales; family Poaceae; genus Miscanthus; species Miscanthus floridulus. Next base: position 147,344,044 of record NC_089581.1, on the reverse strand, counting down.
GCACACAAGTAGGGGGAGCAAGCTCATGAACTTGTATGGTATATTTGAATGTGCATTTCATATGTTTCAAATTTCAAATATCAATGCTTGTGTGGTGTATGCTAGTTGTAAGTTTGAATAATGAAATGAAAAACTAGCATGCGTAGGTTATCTAGTGATTTCATTTCCAAGTGGTATCGAGCTAACCATGTTGCTAAGGGTGGTATAATGGTGCACTCTGATTGGTATCACGCTTCAAAGGTCCATTTTTATACCTTAGCATCATTTGGTAGACATTGTCTCCTATATTTCCTATCTAACCATGTGTAAGCTACAATCTAAACTCTTAGCACATATGTAGGGGGAGCAATTGCTACCATTTGGGGTTCATGAAACTTGTCCATATCCTTTTACACATGGTAAAAATGCTTGGGCAAGCAACATGGATTCAATTGAATTTTAATTCATATCTTTGTGAAAGGGTTGTCATCAATTACCAAAAAGTGGGAGATTGAAAGCTCTAGTTTGGTTTTAGTGAATTGATGAAATCCTAAGTGCTAACCTAGTTTATCAAGTGATCATAAGATAGGTAACATATTCTAAGTGGTGAAGCAAATGAAGATCATGACATGATGATGGCGATGCCATGGTGATGATCAAGCGCTTGGACTTGAAAAGAAGAAAGAGAAAAACAAAAGGCTCAAGGCAAAGGTATAAATGATAGGATCCATTTTGTTTTGGTGATCAAGACACTTAGTGAGTGTGATCATATTTAGGATCGATAGCCATACTATTAAGAGGAGTGAAACTCGTATCAAAATGCAGTTATCAAAGTGCCACTAGATGCTCTAACTCATTGCATATGCATTTAGGATCTAGTGGAGTGCTAACACCCTTGAAAATGTTTGTGAAAATATGCTAACACATGTGCATAAGGTGATACACTTGGTGGTTGGCACATTTGAGCAAGGGTGAAGAAGATAGAGTTGAAAAGGAGTTAGTCACACTGGTCACGTAGTGACCGGATGCTGGTCTCGGTAGGACCGGTGTGTCCGGTCAGTGGCAGCAGAAAACACGAACGCTGCCTAGGTGCGTCCGTTCACACTGGTGTGGCGCACACAGAGGAGACGTTGAGTGACCAGATGCTAGGTGAGTCCGGTCGAGCATGACCGGACGCATTCGGTCATGATTTCTTGCTTCTAGTACCTTACTAGAAATGACCAGATGCTAGTGTTGGAGCGTTTGGTCACTTTGAGCAGTGCGTCCGATCATCACTTGACCATTGAGATCGAGTGGACAGCGTTTGAAGTCGATGACACATGGCAAGCATTGGGCGACCAGACGCTGAGGTCATGCGTTCAGTCGATCTGACCAGAGCGTCCGGTCACCCCGTGTTGTGGCCAGTGAAGGGGTACAACGGCTCTATTTCATGGGGGCTTCTATTTATGCCCCATGGCTAGCTCAAGTTCATTCTCTTGGCCATTTGTATTGATATAGCAACCTTATGAGCTTAGCCAAAGCCCTCCCACTCATCTCCATCATAGATTCAACATCTTTGTGAGATTGGGAGAGAATCTAGGTGCATTGATTGAGTATTTGCATCTAGAGGCACTTGGTGTTCGTGTTTTGCTACGGGATTTGCTTGTTACTCTTGGTGGTTGCCACCACCTAGACAGCTTGGAGTAGCGAGCCTCATTATTGTCTAACCGTTTTGTTAATTGTTGTTGTAGAAATTTTTAATAGGCTATTCACCCTCCTCTAACCATTAGGATCTTTCACCGCCCCGGCGGGCGGCGCAACGCACCAGGGTGCCGAGCTGCGACCCTACGGGGAGCAGACGGCGTAGAGGCCCCACTTTCGTTATTGTAGATGACATGAGTTTCCTCCTGGACCGTAGTGGTTGTCGTATGTTTCCGTCAGGATTCGTGTCCGAGGGCAAATGTCGGCGCCCATAACACTGTAGGACAAATGTCGGCGCCCACAATACTGTTTTTGCTGACATACCTGAAAGGGCTTAAAGTGCCCGTCTGGTCATATCCTGATGGTAATTTCCTACAGGCGTGCAGGGTATGGTGCTTGGTATTGCGGCTGACTTGAGTGCCCCGTCTTATCTGCGCGCGTAGTTATGAAGGAGCAGCGCACACACGTCGAGCGAGGCGGAGCCCGCCCTCGAACGTCGGACGAGGCGGGGTCTGCTCTCGGACGTCGGGCGAGGCGGAGCCAGCTCTCAGGGATCGGACGAGGCGGAGCCAGCCCTTAGGGGTCGGACGAGGCGGAGTTAGCCCTCAGAGGTCGGACGAGGCGGAATTAACCCTCGGTCGTTGGGCAAGAGGTGTAGTCACGTTCTTATCCGTTCGAAACCATCAACGTTTGACGGTTATTAGCTTCTCCTCTTTAGATACCCAATATTCGGTCCCCGACAGCTTATATTACCGGACGGTGAGAGTACAAATTAATATCTTCTTGTTTTTTTTAGATTCTTTAGATCTCGATTAGGCCATGTTTAGTCGTCCCAAATTCCAGAATTTGGCACTATGCAAAAAGAAGATTTCCCGTCACATCAAACTTACGGTACATGCATGGAGTACTAAATGTTGACGAAATCAAAAACTAATTGCACAGTTTGGTTGTACTTTGCGAGACGAACGTTTTGAGTCTAATTAGTCAACGATCGAACAATTATTACCAAATAAAAACAAACCGTTACTGTAGCTACAGTACGGCAGCAAATCAGGCGGCGCCGATTCGGTGCCCATCTAAACACGGCCTTAGTCCAGAGTTTGGAATGTTAGTTAGCACTGACTTGCTGCTACTCACCAGACACTCCCTGGATATCTGCCGTCGATCCAAGAGAAGCATCGACGCTCGCTTGGGTCCCACCAATCCAGTTGGCGTCGTAATCTTTCCCAGAAGAAGTCGAACTTCTTTCCGTCCAATCAAAGTAGCTAATCAATTGGCCTACACCCCAAAAATCGACCGGGGCAACACACAGCAGCAGTAATCATTCTGAGCATTTTCAGAAAGAAGAAAATCCTGGAATTTTGGTGGTTGTGTGATTGCTGCATTGCTCCCTCTGTGTAGGGTGCAGCACTGCAGCCAACAACCCAACCAAGCTAGGAGGGTCCAGCGGATTTATTGGCAGTATATTGCTGTTTGGTACTGCCATTCGCTCATGACAAGAGCTCGTTCACGAATTTTTAATCGGTAGACGTGAACAGTGTGGCTAACTGGAATATATATAGTGGTGCCACCACGCTAACCAGGTGGATATGATCATTAACATTTCAGCCGCTCCTCTTCTGCTATAACATAGTATGAAATTTCAGTACTCCACCTACATTTGGTTTGACTGAACAAATTGGTAGCAAGTGAAGATTTTTTTTTGAGAGAGGAACAAGTGAAAATATTTGGTTGAAGGGAAGTTAGGTTTTATACTTCAACTAAAGAATGCTTGTGTGGCTTCTTAAGATGGTCGTTGGAACTCCCCTCCGACCCTGGCGCAAAGCGTTGCACCTACTCAAGATTGGAGTCTCCCCTGACGGTCTAATTTGTGTGTTTTGTTCCATGAAATTTTATTTACAAATTGTCATATAGGAGCAATGGCTGTGAATGGGGGGAAGACGACCTCAACGCATCCGCACCTCTCGTTATTATATTAAGTATTATATTTATTATGTATGTATGTATGTGGTGTGCATGTCGGAGAAAGCAGAGCACAAAGCCAAACACGCTAGCAATTTCCTGTCTGTAGATTTTGATCCCATATGAGTTCCCTCTCACTGCCATCACCACCCTGTGTCTTGTTAGTTGTTGCCAACGCTGTAAGATTTTCTTTCTTGTATATCTAATTTTTTTGAGACCGGTAAAAAGGTAGTACAGGGCAGGACACCACAGCCATGGCCTGATGGCCATGCAGCCCTTGGGACCTGAAAAGGGTCACTTGAAGTGGCCAATGCAAATGCAACTGCAATCAAACAAACTTTTGGTGGTGACCCCCCCGGTCCTTTTCCTGGGCGGTTTGCCACAAGCCACAGCGCATGACACCTCGCCCCACCGCTTTATAGCGCCACCCCACCCTCTGTTTCTCCCCCAGCACATCCTCCTCCACTCCAACCAACCTTAGTACTCGCTTCTCCTTGAGCTCTTGCGAGCTCGGAGCCTCGGAGCTCCTTGCAACTGCCGATCAGCCTGCGCTCAGCGCTGGAAGGTGAGCTTTCAGTGCCTCAGCCCCGAATCTGGTTCTTGTGTGGCTGTGGCTGTGGCTGTGGCTGTGGCTGTGCGCTGCATGAATTTTGCATTTCGATTAGTGTCTTTTGAGATGCAATTCGGAGACCATGGGTTTCGGGGGCAAAGAGTAGGCGTTACTTTCTTCGAGGTGCAAGGTCGCTTGTTGTGGCATTTTCGTTTCGGTTGTCGGTGAAAGATGTGCATTTCCCTTTGGCGGGGTTACCATTTCCAGCTCATCTGTGACCTTTCCCGCCACGCCAGCTGCTGCTCTCCTTTTACTCTTTCTCCTTGGTTTCTTTCAGAAATACATATGCACATCTGTAAAGCGCCTTTTTGGACTGAATTTTCGGTCTTGGTTATGATTGATCCGTATCAATTAGTCAGCAAGTAGTGGCTGTTTCATATGTGGCTTGTATTTGTTGTATACATGGTCATGCTGCCTCTATGCTTTTCAGCTGTGATATGAATGCTTTGCCTGCAAAAGTCTGAACCATCTGTAGGCTTCTTTGTGCGGCCCTGTGCCTTCGCGCTGTGGGCGCATGTTTTGGAGCTGTCCGGTCATTTTTTTTCATTTTGATCTCGTGTGCTAGTGTTTGCGTACATAAGTTTGCGCCTTTTTCCCTTGTCCCTTTTGCTGCCTGCTTGTTTACTCAAATGTTACGGATCGAAATTTTTTATTTTATCAAGAGGGACCCTCCGCCCTAGATGTTTGAGTTCTAACTTCCTGAATTTATTTGTATCAATGGCCCGCCTGCCATTTAATCTTTCCGTATTTTTTTAATCCTCTGTTCATTTCTTTTTGAAATCGGTTGAGCGCTAATGCTCTGCTCTATCCTCATCTGCAAAAGGTGTTGTGAGTATCCATGGCATACTGTTGGGTAAAGTCTAGTTTTCCTTTCTCACTTTTCCCCCAACAATTTCCATCAGATTCAGTCAAACGAAACTCCTGTCTTTTTTCGGTTTTTGAAAAGGGAAAACTCCTGTGTATCCAGATAATATTGATAGAAGCCTAACAGGCTGAGATATATTCACACGAGGGCTGAGTTACAAGAGGGTTACATATATAGCCTAGGATACAGAGGTGTCCAAAGGGCCAGACCCGAAGGGGCTAGTTTAGACTAGAGGAGCCCAAAGGACCAAGCCAGCCTGGAGGAGGTGGCGCATTCATATGTAGAGTAGAAGCATTCACATAGAAACTAGATATTCTAACACCCCCCGCAGTCGGAACGTCGCTAGGACGAACGTTAAGAATGGAGCGAAACTCTAGGAAAACAGAGGAAGGGAGCCCCTTGGTGAAGACATCGGCGAATTGCGACGTGGTGGGAACGTGGAGCACACGGACAGCCCCAATGGCGACCCGTTCCCGGACGAAGTGGAGGTCGATTTCCACGTGCTTGGTTCGCTGATGTTGGACGGGGTTGGTGGAGAGGTAGGCGGCACTGACGTTGTCGCAGTAGACGAGGCAGGCGGACTGCAGCGGCTGATGCAGCTCCTGCAGTAGTTGCCGCAGCCAGGAGGCCTCGGCGACACCGTTGGCGACAGCCCGATACTCGGCCTCGGCACTGGACCGAGAAACGGTGTGCTGTCGCTTAGAAGACCAGGAGACGAGGCTGCCTCCAAGGAAGACAGCATAGCCGAAGGTGGAGCGGCGAGTGTCTGGGCAGCCGGCCCAGTCGGCGTCCGTGTACACAATAAGTTGAGTAGGGGATGATCGAGGAATGACCAGGCCATAATCCAGAGTGCCCTGAAGGTATCGAAGAATTCGTTTGGTAGCAGCAAGGTGACTCTCCCTAGGATCATGCATGTGAAGACAGATCTGCTGGACTGCATAGGCAATGTCGGGCCTGGTGAAAGTGAGGTATTGTAAAGCGCCCGCAAGGCTGCGATAATTTGTAGGATCAGCAACAGCAGGACCACCATCAGCAGAGGCTTTGGCGCAGGTGTCAACAGGGGTAGAGCAAGGTTTGCAATCAGTCATGCCATGACGAGCCAAGATATCCAGAGCATACTGCCGTTGGGAGAGAAACATAGCAGCACCTTGTCGTTGAACTGACATGCCAAGGAAGTGATGAAGAGGACCAAGATCTTTCATGGCGAATTCCTTCTTCAAAGCATCAATAACACGGCTGAGAAGCTGCTGGGAGGATGCAGTGAGTATGATGTCATCAACATAAAGAAGAAGGTAGACTGTGTCAGCACCCTGGCGGTAGATGAACAGGGAGGTGTCCGAGCGAGCTTCAGAGAATCCCAAAGTGACCAAATAAGCAGCAAACCGACTGTACCAAGCGCGTGGTGCCTGTTTCAGACCATACAGGGACTTGTTCAGCTTGCAGACATGATTGGGAAGAGCAGAATCAGTGAAACTTGTGGGCTGCGAACAGTAGACGGTCTCTGAAAGAACCCCATGAAGAAAAGCGTTCTTCACATCAAGTTGATGTATAGGCCAATCACGAGAGCGGGCCAAAGTGATAACTGTGCGGACAGTTGCAGGTTTGACAACGGGGCTGAAGGTTTCATCATAGTCGACATCTGGCCGTTGTGTAAAACCTCGAAGAACCCAGCGAGCCTTGTATCTGTCCAGGGAACCATCAGCATGAAATTTGTGTTTGAAGATCCATTTGCCAGTGACCACGTTTGCCTTGGCAGGGCGAGGAACGAGGTCCCAAGTGTGGTTCTCAATAAGAGATGCATGTTCTTCTTCCATGGCGCGACGCCAGTGAGGATCAGTGAGGGCGTCACGACAAGACCGAGGAATTGGTGACAGCGCCTCGGTGTGAAGATGAAGGCGCGGTTGGTGATATCCAGACTTCCCACGGGTCGTCATGCCATGAGAGTTGGCGACCGGTGGGATGGGAACAACACCGACAGGAGGAGCAGCCTTCACGTAGCGAGGTGGTGAAGGGACGATGCTCGAGCGCCGGGAGGGAGCAGCAATGGGAGACGTCGGTGCAGTGCTGGAGCAGGAGCATGCCGGGAGTAGACTTGGGTGACAGGCGGTTTGTTGAACGCCGTCGGTGGTGCCCGGGTCGTGGTGGGCGCCATGGGCACCATGGGTGCCGGAGGCACCATGGGTGCTGAAGGCACCATGGACGCTAGACGAGCAACAGGCATCATCGGCGATGGAGAGGTAGCAGGTACCGAGAACGCTGGAGGTGGAGCCGAAAGTGCGGGGAAGCCTGGTGGAGACCTGGGTGCCCACGGGAGATGACCAGGGCTGTGTGAGAGCACTGGCAGCAGTGGAGGCTCATCGGGCAGCTCAACCTGCAGGGGTGCAGCAGCCACGGGCAGGGAGCTGGCATGGCCTGAAGTAGTGGGTGTACCTGCAGAATGAATAGGAGCTGGTGGAGGCTCATTATTAGTTAGAAAATCAAGCTCGCCGGGTGGAGGAGATGATCGGTGATGGGAGAAAGGAAAAAGGGATTCGTCAAATATAACATGGCGAGAGATGATGACCCGGTTGGAGGTGAGATCAAGGCAGCGATAACCTTTGTGATCAGGGGAATAACCAAGAAATACACACAAAGTAGAGCGAGGAGCAAGCTTATGTGGGGCAGTGGCAGTGAGATTAGGATAGCAGGCACACCCAAAGACCCGAAGTTCGTGGTAGGAAGGGTGAGTGGCATGGAGGACGAAGTAGGGTGTGGACAGACCCAACGTCTTGGTGGGAAGACGGTTGATCAGATAGGTGGCAGTGGCAAGAGCGTCCACCCAATAGGAGGGAGGCATAGATGCTTGAAACAGTAAGGTGCGGATGACATTATTTGTGGAGTGAAGGATGCGCTCAGCCTTGCCGTTTTGCTGCGAGGTGTGTGGACAAGACATACGCAGGGAAACGCCTTTGGCAAGAAAGAAAGCGCGAGAGGAAGAGTTGTCAAACTCACGGCCGTTATCGCATTGGATGGATTTTATGGGGCATCCAAACTGAGTGGAGACACAGGCGAAAAAATTAGAGAGAGTGAAAAAGGTGTCGGATTTTAGGCGAAGAGGGAAAGTCCATAGAAAATGCGAGTAGTCATCAAGTATAACTAAATAGTACTTAAAACCAGAAATGCTGAGTACAGGAGAGGTCCACAAATCACAATGAACTAAATCAAAGGGTTTGGATGCCTTGGACATCGAACTAGTGAAAGGTAACCGAACATGTCGTCCAAGCTGACAAGCATGACATAAAGAGGTGTCGCCGGGCTTGCTGCAGATAATAGAGGAGGACTGAGCAAGGTGTTGGAAAGCATCCTTGCCGGGGTGACCAAGGCGACGGTGCCAATCGATCGTCGACGGGGTGGTGACAAGAGCGCAGGAGCCGGACGATGATGATGGCAGCTGTAGGGTGTAGAGAGGTCCCGAGCTATTGCAGCGAAGGAGGATGGTGCCCGTGCGTAGGTCCTTTACAGAAATGCCAACAGGGTCAAATTCAATAGAAACATGGTTATCAGTGGTGAATTGACGAACAGAGAAGATTTTTGATGATGTCAGGAGCAAGGAGAACATTGTTGAGGCGAAAGGGACCGGGAAGGGTGGAGTAGCCGGTGCCAACCACAGGGAGAGTGGCACCATTGCCAACAACAATGGAAGAGAGAAAGGTGGAGGAAGAGGATAAGGTAACCATACCGGGGTTGGATGCGATGTGGGAGGAAGCTCCTGAATCGACAACCCAATCGCTGCTGCCTGGTGGCGTAAGGGTCACAGTGCTGAAAGTGTTGGCGAGGGAGTGTGGATCCCAAGGTGCCCATGCAGGAGGGGGTGCCTGAACCGGTGCCTGGGAGTACAGACTAGGGCCCGATGTGGAGTATGGTGGAGGAGCCGGAGCCATAGCAGCCATCAGAGCTTGCTGTTGGTGTGGAGGGAAGCCGGCGTGAGGCGGTGGAGCACGAGGACCGCCTGGGTTGGAGCCGGGCCACATATGAATGGACCCAGTCCATGGATTGAACACGGAGGGCCATGGCGAGCCTCCAGAGCTGCCTTGGCCACCTCCAGAGCCGCCTTGGCCACGCCCACCGCGTCGACGGCGCCCACGTCCGCTGCCAGAAGGGGCGCCCCCAGTGGAGGGAGATCCCTGAGGGGGGCGCGGTGGCGCAAGAAGTGGAGGCGCAGGGGGGCTTGCTGGTTGGTGTAGCGAGAAGCGCCGAGGGAGGAGCCATAGGCTACTCCATGTTGAGTTCAGCAAGGCGCAGATCTGCGCGAACATCGCTGAAGGAAGGAAACGGCTTCTGGCGAGTGATCAGCTGTGCCATGAACTGAAACCGTTCGTTGAGGCCGCGCTGGACGTTCAGGACGAGCGTACGGTCATTGATGGGCTCGCCAAGATCAGCAAGGGCATCAGCCTTGGTCTTCATCTGGCAGCAGTAGTCGTCGATGGAGAGGGCACCTTGAGAGAGGTTGCGAAATTCAGCATCAAGAAGGAGTGCCCGGGATTCGCGATTTCCCAGGAACTGATTCTTGACCCCGAGCCAAGCCGCCCGAGCAGTGGTGCCAGCGTGCTCGTGGACGATGTCCAGAAGGTCGGGGGAGATGGTGTTGAAAATCCAGGAGACGACCACGCAGTCCATGCGAGACCATGCCGGATCGTCGGGGCCGGCATCATCGCTGAGGACATGATCCCTCAGGGAGAACCGCCAGAGGGTGAGGAGGAAGTAGCCGCGCCACTTGGAGTAGTTCGATGACGACTGGAGTTCGAGGACGATGGGGATCAGGTGCTTGATGTTCTGGACAGCAGCCGCCTGGCTGTGGAGATGAGCAATGGCCGCGGCTTCAGAGTGGGCGTCATCGGTGCGAACATCGTCGTCCTTGAGCAGCTCCGCGCGAAAACGATGGCGGAGGGCGGCAGCCTGCTGCTCCAGGGCGTCAGCCTGCGCGCGCTCTTGGTCAAGAGCAGCGGCGGCAGTGCGAACGCGCTCTTGGGCAGCGGCGGCAGACTTCAGGAGGTTGGCCTCCTGTTGGAGCTGCTGGCTGCGCTCAGCGTTGGAGGAGCGGATGGAGATGGCCTGGGCCTCCAGCAGCTCGGCGGCGGAGGTAGCTTCATCACGAAGCTTGGCCGCAGCAGCTGTGGCCGAGAGACCGGTGGCCATGGGCGCCTGGGGGCGCGCACGCGCGGCTGGGGAAGAGGGGCGGAAGCGGCACAGGACTCAAAAGTCTCGTGATACCATGATAGAAGCATAACAGGCTGAGATATATTCATAGGAGGGCTGAGTTACAAGAGGGTTACATATATAGCCTAGGATACAGAGGTGCCCAAAGGGCCAGACCCAAAGGGGCCAGTTTAGACTAGAGGGGCCCAAAGGGCCAAGCCAGCCTGGAGGAGGTGGCGCATTCATATGTAGAGTAGAAGCATTCACATAGAAACTAGATATTCTAACAAATATAAGTGCATCCACATATCATCTCGTTTCCTTCTCTTCTCCTGTGTTTTCTTTTTCTTTTTCTTTTTCTTACCACAGCTTAATGAACTTTTTTTAGGGTAAACACAACTTAGTGAATTTGAATGGGTAATTTTACAACTAATGCAACGGGTGGTTCACTGAACAATTGCAGGTGTTTGAAAAGTAGGTTGAAGGTTCATAGTAACCTTCATTTGTTGGAAGATGTATCGGGCTAGGAGGGCTGCATTGTCACCAAAGGTGAAGCGCCGTGTTGGGAAGTATGAGCTCGGACGCACCATTGGGGAAGGAACCTTCGCAAAGGTCCGGTTTGCTAGGAACACTGAAAACCAGGATCCTGTTGCTATCAAAATCCTTGACAAGGAGAAAGTTCAGAAGCACAGGTTGGTTGAACAGGTCAGTATCCGTCAATTCCTTTCTGAGACCATGCACTAGCTAGTTTCTTGTTATCCATTTTCTGTCAATATCATGAAGCATGGATCAAACTTCAGTTAATTAGAGATATTGAGGTTAAAAGTCTTATGCTCCCTATCTAAGCCGTGTATGACTTTGGAAGATGGTAAGAAGTTCAGTTTGCCATACAGCCAATCATATCATCATTCCTAACAGTCAATAGATGGACCATGTGGTTTCCTTTTGTCAAAATTCACTGCCATCTCTTACATCTTTCTATCAAAAGGAACAACTTGGAGAACGAATTTTCTTCCTTGGATGTTGCCGTGTCAGCATGGGAGCATAGGAAGATGTAACTCCAATTAAGAAATGATTCTATGCCTACATATTTGCATGACATCGAGATATATCCACATGGTGGTCTTCCAGTTCAAGTCATACTACCAACTCAGTATGTTCTCCTGGTGCCTTGTGCTGTTTCCAGTCACAGTCTGAACTTTATGCAAATTGAATACTTCAGTATTCCTGACTGTTTCCAGTTGGCTTCAGCTTGCACACTTCATATATTTTCATCAGTGCCCTATTAGACATCCATTTCCTCAGTTACACTTTAGTTGACTTCACTATTCCTTTTACTTCTCAAGTATAACCATAATGTTCTCAAAAAAATAATCTCATTTACCCCAAGAAATCATGATGCAAGCATACATGTATTGTCTAATATACTCCTCAGGAGTGCCTTTTGCTGTATGCGTCTTTTAAACAGATTGGTACTGCATACTTGATATCTCATGCTGATACCATCCTAAATTCAATGCAGATCAAGCGTGAAATTTGTACCATGAAATTAGTAAGGCATCCTAATGTTGTTCGACTGTTTGAGGTAAGATCCAAAAAATACTATACACACTTCATGGTGTATATTTTTGTTCATGCCTATGCTCGGAGACTATTTGGCTGAAATTTTGTTTTCTACATCAGGTGATGGGAAGTAAAGCAAAAATTTTCATCGTTCTGGAATATGTTACAGGTGGAGAGCTCTTTGAAATCATTGTAAGTGGAACTATATCATCTGTTTGAAACACTTTGTCGCATGAGACTGGTAACACGAATTACATGATCATGTACTGGTTTTTGATTAATTCAATCTGCTCTTATGCAAAAACATGACAACCAGGCTACTAATGGAAGGTTGAAGGAGGACGAAGCACGCAAATACTTCCAGCAGCTGATTAATGCCGTTGATTACTGCCACAGTAGGGGAGTGTATCACAGAGACTTGAAGGTGAAGCCTAATTTACTTTTTGTGATTATAATAAATTATGGGCTCAGTAGTGCAGACAAGTGACATATTTATGCTTAACATTCATTTGCAGCTAGAGAATTTGCTGCTTGATGGTAATGGAAATCTCAAAGTTTCTGACTTTGGTTTAAGTGCTTTAACCGAGCAAGTGAAGGTAAAGATGGAATTACTTCTCATAAACTCCCAGTAGTTGTTGCATCATGTTCTCTTGTTGGCTTCATTTAATCTTATATTATTATAGGCTGATGGTCTGCTTCATACAACATGTGGAACCCCCAATTATGTTGCCCCTGAGGTAAATTCTCTCTTCTTTGCTTGTTATAGAATAATCGTGTTTTGATTGCAGACAAGGTTACCTAACTAATATTTGTATTGGATCTTTCTAGGTGATCGAGGATGGAGGCTATGATGGTGCAACTGCAGATATCTGGTCTTGTGGAGTAATCCTCTTTGTTCTTCTTGCTGGATATTTACCTTTCGAGGATGACAACATCATCGCCCTATACAAGAAGGTAGCATTGATGAAAAATAGAGAAAATAGAAAAAAAAACATTATTGTGTGGTTGTTTATCAATCATCTCTTAATACTCCCTTTGCAAACACAGATTTCAGAAGCTCAGTTTAGCTGCCCCTCTTGGTTTTCGGCTGGAGCCAAGAACCTGATTACCAGAATTCTTGATCCCAATCCTAAAACTGTAAGTATCATATATCTTTTGAGCATAGTTGTTGAAATGGGTCATGAATACGATAAGCATACATGTAATCTAAGAATGATGAACAAGTGGCAACTATTTGTCTATGAAATATAAGCATATATTGATGTGTCTTGACATCAATATTTCAGTTTCAACTGCCGACAAGTATTTCTTGAATCTCAACTTACCTGGCTTTTAATTGTTTCTGTATGTTTACCAGAGGATCACGATTTCTCAGATACTGGAAGATCCTTGGTTCAAAAAGGGGTACAAGCCTCCTCTTTTTGACGAGAAATATCAAACTAGCTTGGATGACGTGGATGCTGCTTTTGGAGATTCAGAAGTGAGTCAAATGGACCAATAAATATTTAGCCTTCTGTCGTAGAAATTGATTGAGTAACTGTGCTTTATTGATTTGTTTACCAGGATCGGCATGTGAAAGAGGAAACTGAAGATCAGCCAACCTCAATGAATGCATTTGAACTGATTTCACTAAACCAGGCACTTAATCTGGAGAATTTGTTTGAAGCAAAGGAGGTCAGTCATAGTTCTCCTGTCTTCTTTGCCAATTTTAGGCTTCCAAATTTTATTAAATTATTGTTGTTTGAAATATACTGTAGAAAGTTCAAATCTACAATGATCTTATTTCTGGTTAAAAATAGCAGGAGTATAAAAGAGAGACAAGATTCACCTCACAGTGTCCCCCAAAAGAGATAATCACAAAGATTGAAGAAGCTGCAAAGCCGCTTGGCTTTGATGTTCAGAAGAAAAAATACAAGGTATTTCCTACTGAACTTTGTTATGTACAATATTCCTCTTGTTACTTTCTACATATGTTGTAAAATTTGGCATGAATATCTAGAAAATAGAACTCTTACTACCATCTTCCACACTTCTGATCCTAATAAGGCTGTGTTTGTTCTTTCCAGATGCGGATGGAGAACCCGAAAGCAGGTAGAAAAGGCAATCTAAATGTTGCAACTGAGGTAGCTGAAAACATCAAGTTAACAAATCTAGATTGCTGAAGCATCGAAGAAGAATAACTCAATTCCTTTTTGTTTGTGCATGGCAACTCTTAGGTTTTTCAAATAGCCCCATCCCTACATGTAGTTGAGCTCAAGAAGGCAAAGGGGGATACTCTGGAATTCCAAAAGGTACAGTCTCTATTAATTCTGCCACATGACGGTTCTCTGTATGCTTTAACATTGACACATTGTACTAATGCCCAAATTAACCGTACTGTAAAACAGTTCTACAGAAGTCTGTCAACCCAACTGAAGGATGTTGTGTGGAAGTGCGATGGCGAGGTGGACGGCAACAGCACAGCAGCATGAAGCGTCCTTTGAACTTTCATAGGACGGCGCTGGCTTTCCTTGTACATAGCTTCTCTTTCGGATGATCGGTGTCCATTGCAGAGTCAGTTTTGCAAGCAAGTTCTTTGGTTCATTTGTTGATGGCGAGTAAGCCCGATGAAACAACCGTCTTGAAGGCTGTTGTGGATGAGCTTATTGGCGTGTTGCTTAGTTTATTTTACGGTCAGGGAGTTGGATGGAATGGAAACCACAATCAAGGCTGTATTAGTGTGTAGTAATGAGGTATTGAGATACATCAGATGGTGTAAGGGAGTACCAGTTGTTAGTTCATGGCTTCAAGCTTAGCCCCCTTCAATTTGTTCTATGATATGATGTGTTACTTCAGAATAAACATTACTTCTAGATGTATGAGGTGAACACACTTTATCCTTTGTCCTCTTTGTGCTATGTGCATGATGTTGGGTGCTAGCAGGGGCGGATTCAGGCTGGTTCCGTGGTGTCCTGTGGTACAGCGAATTTTGGGAATGTCCACTGGACCAGATGCTTTAGTAGTGCTGAAATGATTACTAGATAGCATCACGACACAATAGAGATGACACAATGGTTCTTTGTCAAGATCTTAAAAAATTGTTTATGATGGAGCAGGGGCCGACCCGACCTAGCCGGGAATACTTTTTTGTAAGTGGAGTTGGTATATAGTACATATGATACATATGTATTACTTAAATGAGACAAAATTGTTTAGCTTTCTTAATTAATCTAGCAAATCAGTGAGCTAAATAGATGAATCCATTAAAAAGAAAGGCTAGAGTCTAATGTCGACTTCTGATGTTGGTTAGTCACTCTGTTTGTCTACTACACTCAGCTAGTCGGTGACACGTGAAAAAAGTTTAGGAATATGCAAGTATCCAACTACAAAATTTTAGTTCCGCCACTGCGCGGAGAAATGGCGGTTACCAAAGGCAATACTGAAAATCTGCAGTAGTTTGAACAATGGAATGGCGAGTTTTCGAGAGTAGCTACTTCGATCTGAAGCCAGAGCTGAAAGACTGAAGCGCGCCGCAGCCATGTGCAGAGAAATCCCAGTCGGCGACGGGCCCCGTTACGTGCACAATCCACGAGGTCCCGCCTCCAGGCCGGCGGGCCGCCGCGGCCTCCAGGCCTCCAGGCGACGTGCCGCCACTGGATGATGAATCCGGTGAGCTGCCCAGCGTCCGCAGCTGCTCGTCTTCTCCCTCGCTGCGAGCCCAATCCATGATGACGGATCTGGGGTCTGGGCTGGTGCGGCCAGACTCATCAGTGGCAATTGCAGTTCTGTAACGAAGGCCGCATGAGCCATCCAGAAAACAAGTCTGGGATCGTCAGACGCTACACAGGCGACCATCCATCCGTATCTCTGAATGGTCCTTCAACATTCAACAACATGCCATTTCTTTGCAGAGCAGGCACCATTCTGACAGCACAACCACAGGATAAACGGAAAGCAACTGCCTGCACGACCACAGGATAAACGGAAAGCAACTTCCTGTTCACGGTACCAAAGGAGTCGGGCAGATTCGATGAACAAATAGAACTACAAACTGGACTCAACTGCAATCAGTGTCCAGAACACGCAAAGCCGTACAGATTCACACAGGGCGGGGGCAAGAAGGTTCAACGACACAACGGAGATAAGGGTGGCAGCAGGGGACTCAATTGTTTCTGCAGCTACAACTAGTACGGTTTCTTCATGGGAAGACGAAGGAAACAAGAGCTGCATTGCCTTACTAATATGCAATGCACGGTTTCCTCCTTCCGGCGGGGTAGTATACCATTACCGCAGGCTTATACTCACTTGGCCATCATGACCTTGACGAATTCCTCGTAGTTGATCTGGCCATCACCGTCGACGTCGGCTTCACGGATCATCTCATCGACCTCCTCGTCGGTCAGCTTCTCGCCAAGGTTGGTCATCACGTGGCGGAGCTCCGCGGCAGAGATGAAGCCGTTCTGGTCCTTGTCGAACACCCTGAACGCCTCCTTGAGCTCCTCCTCGGAGTCGGTGTCCTTCATCTTGCGGGCCATGAGGTTGAGGAACTCAGGGAAGTCGATGGTTCCATTGCCATCGGCATCGACCTCGTTGATCATGTCCTGGAGCTCAGCCTCGGTTGGGTTCTGACCCAGTGAACGCATGACAGTTCCGAGCTCCTTGGTTGTGATGCAACCTGTCCAGTGCACAGCAGAGAGCAATTTCATGTCAATTTATATATAACATTAACATAGCAATGAGAAGTCAAATGATTAACCACCTGAGAAGTTACCACAGTTTTTTCAAAGCAATAGCACAAGTAAACTAGACATTAAGCAAGAATGCCAGAAGTGATAAACATCTGGTTCACAAAAGGACAACACTAATTCAAAATTGAGGTGCATAGATGTAGCAAATGGTTTAGAAGGTTGATGGTCAGAAAGGTAAGAGATGATCCCGAGTCTGTGACTAAGAGCCTTTAAGCTACTACTAGGGAGGTACCACCAAAGTATAACCAGGGATGTATCAAAATTTTAGTACTAAAACTTGGTAACTTTAACTCCCGAGATAATTTGGGTTGTGGTACCTTCCTATGCCTATCATTAGCCATCCAGTAAGCTAAGCAGGATTGTCTTGATATTAGAAACCAATCCTTACTAAATGGAAACACTGCAGTCGTACTTCATACCTAAAAACTGAGCACCATGCATACAATCTAAAATACAAGATCACAATCATCACATCAAGAACATGGCGATATTATAAACAATTAATCATCGCCAACTCAAACCACTTGGGAAAGCCTCCCCTGAGCATTGCGTGTGGATATGGGTGAAACCTCAACCAATGTTGGTTAAGAAAAGCTACGAACTCTGGCTTCACCCAAGGTCAATCATTAACTTGGGCCGGCGCCATAGGCAACCTGGACAGTGCAAAGGCAGCCAGGCATCACAGGGCAGCACCACAGAAGCAGCCAGGACCTCCAAGCTGCACTCCCCTGCAACATGATGACCAGCAGAAGCTGGCAACCACGCTTTACTACCGCTGGCTACACCCATGTTCCCAAACCATGGAGTTATAATCATGAACCCAGAACATCAATCAAAATCTGAGCAGGCCCGGTGCCACTGTCAGGTCTATACAAAATCTGAATACCAGACGAAAAAATTCTTCCACGGTTAATTCTGCCCTGTAACAATTTCCAGCGCATAGATACAAGAGCACATAATGTCAGTCAAAGGTGCTGCAGTGTCAATTCAAACCATACAGAAGTCTCATGTGTCCCCTCCTGCCTGCCATGACAAAACCAACCCCGACATAACCGAACGATCTGGATTGAAGCCTACCTACTGCTTATAAATTACGACCCCATCCTGACTCGGTCCACATGGACCAGCAAGGGGCCGGATCTCAGCCTAACTGCTTCACCACATCTGGATCGGAGACGAGGCCACGAGCAACCACGTCGATCTAGATCGCAGCGGCGCTTTTTCGCAGACTCAATCACACGAGATCTCCCCACCCACGAGCCGCCGTGCAGCGGGGACGTGCCGCCGCATCACACCATCTCTAAAGTTTCACCGCTTGGTACAATCTCGCTGCCCGATGCTCTGTGCGGCCTAAATTTTGGACTCGCACCCACAACGGCCACGAACAGGTATGCGGAACCGGGATCCCTGGGTTTCTAACGTGAGGTGAAGAACAGTCAAGGTATTCGGGCAGCTACAACTAAGAGAGCCTACAACTTGATAGATACAGATCAAGGCAGTAATAACTACAGCTAAGGAACGGAGGAAGGAGATGCTTGAGGCATCGAAGGGAGGCGTAATAGCTTACCGTCGCCGTCCTTGTCGAAGAGGCTGAAGGCCTCCTTGAACTCGGCGATCTGGTCGTCGGTGAGCTGGTCCGCCATGGTCTCCGCGGGCTTGTCTCTTCGCGCGGGGAGCGAGCGAGCGAACGAACGGTGGTCGGGGTGGCCGGAAGAGTGATTAGGCAGGGAGGGGAAGGGAGGAGAGGCGACCGGTGACCGGAGGCAGGGAGCGATTTGAGTCCCCTAGCGTCGGGGGAAATTTACCGGGATTTATACGCCCCGACCGCTCCGTTCCGCCGTCCACGCCCTCCCCTCCCCCGTTAACGCCGCGCCGCGAATTTCCCGAACTGCCCTTGCCTTGGCCCCCTCTCCCTCTGTTTAATCATGCTGCTGTGCTGCCGCTTGGCCCAGGCTGGACTGACACGATATGCCAGTGTGCGAGAGGCCACCCCGACACAGAAAAAACGGTCACTGATTGGGACGTGCCATGGGCTGGATCGCCAGGCGCGACCGGCGATGCGATGATCTGGCTTGTCCAGCACTTGGGAGGTGGTGGGGCACGCACAGCTTGGTTGTTTGTTTACCAGCATTTGGGACGGCCACACAAAGATTTGTTCGGCTAGTATTAAAGTCGGCTGAAGCTGTTTTGTTGTAGAAGAAAAAATACTTCGTGATTTATTATGCGTGCGTGCATGTTGTGGGCTTGTGGCCGGATCTATCAATGCCATGGATCGTCCCATCCTGATCTTTATTGTATTACTACATGGCAGCATATTATTTCGATTGATTATTAATCTTCTGTCTTAGCCTGATCTAGAACTTAGAAGAAGCGTGGTTAACACGCGTTAATTGGAAGTTTTTTTTTGGTTATAACGAAGCCAGAGGATGTGACACTTGATAGCTGCTAATTGTGACAAGTGAAAATTTGTCGATCTTGGCAATATCATCTTTAGTTCAAATTTAGATGATCTTCGCCGACATGCTTTTACTAAGTTAGTACTTGTTTCAACGGGAAGACATTAGGCCTGTCCCGATCTCTTGGGCGCTTGAGCCACCCTACTCCATTCTTTAGAAAATACTATACATATGTTTTTAGTTTGTCATAAGTTAAATTATCATAACTTTATCATTACAGAAAAAACATTAGCATCTACATCAAAGAATAAACCTATAAAAGTATATTCAAAATATATTGAACTATGTTTACTTTTCATATATCATATAAATAATTTTGTTCATTTATATACATTTGTTTAATATTTAAATTTATTTAGACAAAGAGAGTATTTTCTAAAAATTAGCCAATGCTCTTTTAAATTCCTGATATTGGCAACTAATAGCCTTACCAATGACTCAGGACCTATAGCTAATAGTTGCTCCATCCAATCCTTCTACCTTTTGTAGATACATAGTTTTTATCATGGATATCTAGGTGCATGGCAAAAGTTATGTCTAGAAAATCCAGAGCGGCATACAATTTAAAATGGAGGGAATAACTTTTAAGCAGCACACATATACACACTATATGACTATATCACATCATTTTTATGCTACTTTCTTATTTCGGCATGACCGATAATACTATGTTTCAAGTCATTTGAAGTTTTTGATTTAACATGGAAAATCTACTTCATTTCCATGTGACCAAAACATGTCATGCGAGGTTGAGCTCTTGTTTCGATCTTTCTAATACAAAGTTTGCTGCAAATTAAATTTCGGGTATGGTTAGGAATACTCTTGTGGGCATGGTAATATTTCCTCAACCATGGGTGTTCATATGGTTATGATTTTGTAATTAGTGGTACCAATGCATCATGTAAAAATTGCGGACGAAGTTCAGCTTGGGATGACATACCACATCATATCAGAATACACCTTTGAAAATATTGAAAAGGGCTTTTCCCGGGAAAAAAATGATGAAACGCTAAAGTAGAAAATAAATTGGCTGCTCAAATCAGAATCCATCGAGCCTTTATATAGGCGGATGCACGTGCACGTCAACATGAGCACCAGGCTACCAGTATATAAATTCAATCTCCCCTAAAATCACTTCTAGAAATATTCACGGAGACCGGAGTTCTTCTATACCCAGAAGAAACGTCAACTCAACAAGGGTAGGTTCGTGATTTTTATTTAGGAACATGCAACCATGTGGCCCAGTTAAACAGAAGTGCCCATGACTTCCATCCATTCTTCCAAACAGGGGGCGGCATGCTACAGTTTCTAAGCGGCGGATATTACCGTACTACCCCGGACGCGGTTCAGACGCGGAGCAGGCTCCCCGCCGATGCCACGTCAGCTCCGCGTACCGTTCCGATAGGTCGTGGGCCTGCTGTGGGCTGCGGCCGCATCTTGTAGCGCGTACTAGAGCCCAACTAGGTGTGTAGGAGTACTCTTCTGTAGACTAGAGGAAGGAAAGGCCCATTCATAATTCACTGGACTTTTCCTTTCATTCCAACTTTGATGCTGGTACAGTGCTAACAATAGCACAAATATAGCTTCGAGCTTCCGCTTTGATGCTTTGAGGAATAGGAGGCCAGCCGCCCAGCAGCATCCATGGCGGTTGCCATGATCACCACCCTACTTGCCTTGTTGCTTTAAGCTTTGCAAAAGTCCTGCGATGATTTGGATTTCCTTCTCGGGGCGCACCAGGAAGGAAGCTTGGGATCTGGTCAAGGTGAAACCCTGACTCAAATGCCCAGGCTCCGGATGCCAATCATGTCGGCTCACTGGATGAAAGTGCCTATGGCCGGTTGTGGCATTTGTGGCAGCAAAAATGGCTTATGAAGCTTTCTTCCCTTTTGTGAAAGTGAACGTGGGTCCTGTTCCTGTCCGTCTTTCTGCTGCGTTCCCAGTGGGCTCGGATCTCGGGAGGAGCCCGCCCTGGACCGGGCTGGACTGCATGTGGCTCCTTAACGATTTCTTTTGATATGACATTTTCTCTTCAGGATTAAAGACCGGGACCATAGAACATATCCTAGATCGGTCGTCGTGCCTTTTCTGGTAGCTCCAAAAGCCAAAAGAGATCGTACATGTCTATGATACCATGAACCTTTTCTTTGTTCTTAGCGTCAGTATCGCGTCTTCTTTTATTCAACTCCAGGATCGTGGCGATCGAAAGTCAGACCTGCTAGGCTGCTATGCTATGCCAGACACGGAGTGTAGAGCTGTACGCGACGCAGATCGTTACTGCTCCCTTCGTCGCAAAATAAGTGCAGCAAAACCTGCAGAGAGGAGCGAGCCCACCTGGCATAGTCACAAAGCTCTAACGATTCCTTTCGATGTCTTGCTGACGTGGAGCCACGTACGCCCTACATCATCAATCAAGTGGTGCAGGCACTTGTTCCCTGCCGGCTGCCGCGACCATCTTTTGATGTTTCTTTTCTCTGTGACGACTGACGACATGCATTGCGTCGAATCCGCTGGTCTGCAACTAGTAACAATCATTCGATTAACTTGTACACAACCGAACCGAGCGGGCACTCCAAGGTTTCAGCCAGCCCAAACCGGTCAGTCAACAATATTTTTTTTTCACAATAAACTAGCACCAGTCAGCTTAAACCAGTCCAGAAAAATCAACCAGCCGACAGGGCCGAGTGTTTGGCCGATTCCTCCTCTGCATCGTCGTAGGGTTATGAGGGTGTAGCGCTAGGAGTTCGTACAACGTACGCACGCATGCGCTGCCAGCATCTGTTTTTAGCCGCAGCGGAGGACAGCGCCCAAAGGCCTGGTGCTACGGCCTACGGGAGAGAGGGGTCAGGGTCAGGGTCAGGGCCAGGGCCTCAGGGGAGGACGCAGCTGTAGGCTCGTAGCCCGTAGCCTACATCCAGGCACAGAGGATTTTCAATCAGCTGGCTCCCTGGGCTTCTAGCCCCGCCCCCACCCCCCCCCCCCCCCCCCCCCCCCCCCCCCGCCCAGCGTCCACGCATTCATCGTTCTTGCCCATCTCTCGCTCTTGCCCAGGCCTCGTTTAGATGCCATCTAAATTTCAATTTTTTTCGCTCTTTTCCATCCCATTAATTTTTAGCTGCTTGTATGGAGTATTAAATGTAGGTAAAAGAATAACTAATTACACAGTTTAGTTGGAAATCACGAGATGAATCTTTTGAGCCTAGTTGATTCACGATTGAACAATATTTGCCAAATAAGACAAAAGTGGTACTATTTATCGGGTTAAAAAAATTTGCAAAGTAAACGAGGCACCAGTTGCCCTCCTCCTTTCAGAATTCCAACCGAAGTTAGAATGGAATTCAAGCCCAAAAAAAACGAGGCATGGTTCAAGAAACCTCGCTTAAAGTAACCAGAAATCAGAAAATGTAGACTGTGTACTAGTGCTATAGCCTACACAGCCTACAATCTGTTCGTGCATGTGTTGGTGTGGGCGCCAACTACTCTGCTTTATTACACCTGTTTGGATCCTGATTTGTAGCATCATGTTACAATTTTTAACGTTGAGTAGGGCCTCGTTTAGATTGCGAAAAAATTTCAACCCGATAAATAGTATCACTTTCGTCTTATTTGACAAATATTGTCCAATCGTGGACCAACTAGGCTCAAAAGATTCATCTCGTGATTTTCAACTAAACTGTGTAATTAGTTATTTTTTTTACCTACAATTAATACTCCATGCAAGCGGCTAAAAATTGATGTGATGGAGAGAGAGTGAAAAAACTTGGAATTTGGGTGGTATCTAAACAAGGCCTAGAGTATCATTTTTCTTGCAAATTTTAGATGCCAAGGCATTCAGCGGGAGACCTATTAGGAGGACCCAAACACAAAATGGATCTCCAACAGAATACCTAAATGAAAGATTTATTTTGGATGTCATGAAAGGCATAACCTAAATCTGAGTATCCTCTTTCCTAAAGACTCATTTGCAGAAAAAATTCTCTTTTAAATTTTGTTGTTGGAGAAGACAAGAAAAAATAAGTATCCAACCTTTTACATGTATTTTGATTAATGGTGGTTGGACACAGTGTAATAGACCCATAGATCCATCAAGTACGTGTATCACAGTACTATTAGTACTACCTTCAGCACACGTGATCCAGACAGGTCCTACCTTCAGCACACTGATTACTGACCGAAGTGAGCCCGGCTGCGTACTTGGCAGCAGCTTCTCATCATCACTTATTGATTACTCCACCAACAACTGACGCCACGGCGAATCCGTTCTTTTAGCGCGTGTTTCAGGAAGTTGAAATTTAGGTCACTGCAGCACTTTCGTTGTTATTTGTCAATTAGTGTTCAGTTATGAAATAATTAGGCTTAAAATGTTCGTCTCGCAATTTCCCATCAAACTGTGCAATTAGTTTTTTTTTCATCTATATTTAATGTTCCATGCACAAATCGCAAACATTCAATGTGACAGGTATTGTAGCACTTTTTAAGAATTTAGGGCAAAACTAAACGACACCTCGCTACCACGATCGGCATTCACCGGTCTCTTTTATCAGGTGGGGGTAGCTACCTAGCCAGGCGAGCTGTAGCGACTGACACCCATGGCGCAGCCTCCGCCGCAGCAGCAGCGGGCAGCATTCCTTTCTCGTTATAAGGCCTTATTTGAGCTAAAATCAAGATAGAATTTACCTAAAGAACCAAACACATTCTCATAAAAGCTCCTAAAAATTTTAGGAGAGGTCAAAAACTTTAGGAGCTCCACTTCTACTAAAAGTTGCTAAAGTCCATCTTAGACCCCCACTACCCCTCATTTATTGCCCTGTCCCCCCCCCCCCCCCCTCTCTCCCACCCTCCCTCCCACCCGAGCCTCCACAGCCGCGGGGAGCAGAGCCGTGGCGCCATCGCCGGAGGCGCGGGGCTGGGCCGCCGCCGCGTGCGAGTGGGTGGGAGCTGCCCGGGCGCGGTCGCTCGAACTCCTAAAATTTTTAGGAGCGTGGAGGGCCTAACTCACAGCACAGTGCACAGCTCAGACCTTGACCTGCCAAATTCAAGCACACGCGACGCACGCGACAAAAAAAAAAGGACCCAAGAAAACGACGCGGAAGTCCCGGCCCGCGATTGATCAGAATTCAGAAGCACAATCTCTTCCTGCACCCGGACCCGGCCCCGTGCCCGCCGGACTGCGCCTGCAGCTCCGCAACGAGGTCGGCCACCAGGTCCTGCACGATGCCACGCTCCAGCGCGGCCGCGACCCTGCCGCGCTCATCGTCGCCCGCGCCGCCCTGGCCCTGCTGCCGCACCCACATTACTGCCTCCCCCACGCTCTCCGCTGTCGCGCGGCTGATCACCCGCCCCGCCGCCGCGGCCTCCTGCTCCCACCGCCGCCGGTGGTGCCGCCAGCTCTCCGCCCCGGCCGACCTCGGCATGCCCACCACCAGCGGTGGTAGCTCGCCGCCTGATTTGATCTTGCAGTAGTCGCCTGCACGTATTTGCATGCGCAAGATGAAAGTTACGTGGCACATACATGTCATTGTTGTTTGATCAAGAGAAGATACGGTTGAGCATGTCACTTTGGTGCATATCGTGAGTCGTGACAGCGACATACTAGTACGTACCAGAGAAAACAAGTGTTCGGGAGGGCTTCACGATCTTCGATCCGAAGGTGGGGGCCAAGGCGCCGTTACCGCAACCGCCCTTGCCCCCCACATCGAGATCCGTGCAGGGAGACGGCCTCTTCCTGCATGGGAACCTCGGGGAGCTGATGGCGTCCAGCACGGAGTCCGGGCTGGGGTACTGCTGCTCCCCGGCGCGCACCAGCTTGTGCTGCTGCTGTGGCGTCGGCGGCGACGGGGAAGGCGACTGTTCGTCGTCACGGCCGAACGTCCCCTTGGCGCCCTTGCCTGCAGGTGTCGTCGTCGCTGCCACTGGGCAGACGTCAGACGCGGAGGCCGCGCGCATCTCGGCGGCGCGGACGGCCGCGATGATCCGGCGAAGGGTCTTGAGGTCCTCGTCGCACTTCTCCAGCGCGCCCAGCAGCTTCCGCCGCTTCTCCGCAGCCGACTCCGGCGCCGCCGGTGCCGGTGGAGGCGGAGGCGGAGGTGGACGCGTCGGGAGGATGACTGGCCGCGGCGTCGCTGTTGCTGCGGCGGGCGAGGGCGTCGCGGACTCCTCCAGGCCCATGAGGCGGGCGATGATGGCCGGCGGTGGCGGCCGGGGGCTGTCGCAGCTGGAGCGCCGGTGCTCCGGCGCGATCGTCGGGCTCCGCGGCGCGTCGCAGGAGCGCCGCCGCCGAACCGTTACCGCGGTCGTCATCAGCTGCTGCATCATCGGCTTCACCGGAGACGAAGGCGCGGGCGAAGCTGAAGGCTGCTGCTGGGCCGCCGCCTTCTTCTTCCTGGGCGGCGAAGACGGCGGAGTTGGCTGTAGTGCTTGGGAGTAGTCCCGCGCTGATGCGTTGTTCTTGGCGGTGAGGCGCTTCCGGTGGTGGCTGCGGTGGTACGGGGAGATGAGGCGGAGGAGGCCGGCCATGCACCCGATGCCGCCGCTTCTCCGCCTCGGTGCGGTTGTGGAGCACGTGGAGGATGCCCGCCGGCTGGCGGGCTCAGGCTGCGGCTGCGGTGGCTGCATAGCCTCTGCGTTCCCTGAGCCGTTTGTTCAGGCGAGCGGGAGAAGCGAAGCACGGCGTGTGGGGGCGTGCCGTGGCATTATAATTGGAGCAGGCGTCGAGTACGCGCGTGGAGCGCGCAGTATAATGACCGCATCGCCCCTGTGTCTCCGGCCACACACGCGGCAGTGCCAAGGGCAAGTTAGGGGTTCATCTCGTGCGAGCTTTGCTATGTGAGGCGACAAAAGCTGTGGACTGGTGGACTGGTGGGGAGGGCAGTATCCGAGTTTAACTGCACACTCCGCTGCGCGCGCTGCGGTGGCCGCTAGCTGCGTGCCTGCCGGTACTAGTACTGGCTTCTGGCTGCTGCGTTAGGCATCGTTCATAGGTTAAGGTGTTGTTAATTAAAGCGGTCGTGGAGTGTAGTAAGTACTACTTGTACTAGACAGACTAGTCAGTGTGCAGATTAAGGAATAATGGTCACAATCATGTCGTGGGGGAACTTTGGATTAATTATCTGGTCCGTGGCGATGTTGTTGTTTTGGGAAGCATATGGGTCTGAGCACTGAGCAGGGGGGGCGCACGTATAAAAGGCCCCATCGATCGATAGTCCTGACCCGATGTTCCAGCGCCACCAGGACGCAGACAGCCTGGATTCTTCTCTCTCGTTGCAGCGTTGCTTTAGCTTCAAGCTTACATCTGATCTGTCGTCGCATGGACATGGAGTATACTCCGTATGCCGTTTTCCTTTTCCCCGTCAGATTCCAAACATTGACGTCTCGGGAAACGCGAGAACAAACAGATAACTTCCATGCTACTTCAGCCTCTTTCCGGATTAAACTAGTACTGTACTCATCGTCTCTAATGGTGGATCGGTGGTCATTTGTTAGCTTTGATCATCCCTGTCCTGTGATATCCGGAGTCAGGGAAAGCACGCCGTAGGGAACAGGTAGTAGCCAGCACCAGTAACCACAACTAGGCCGCACGCATGCAGTCATGCAGAGCGACAGAGCGCAGAGGAGGCCGTAGCTCCACATTTTAAAGACGACGGACGACGACCGGGGGAGAAGGAGAATGGTGGGAGATCCATCCATCGGGCAAAAGCAAAAGAGGGCATGCAGAAGGAAAAGAAAAGGGCGCATCCATCCATCCATCACTCCGAGGTCGAATCCTAGACACCCCACGTGGCGGCCCCATAGCACCTTCCTGCGCGCTACGCGCACACGCACGCGAGAACACAGCAGCGGCCAGAGCCAAGAGCCCGCCAGGCACTGGCCGGGGCACCGACGCACTGTGCCTGTGTTCTGGGCGCGTCGTCCTGCGTCGCAACGGGCACTGCCCGTGCCCGTTCGCAACTCGGCCCTGCTGTCGTGTTGGGGCGAGCGAGGCGGATGCGGGCGAACGTTGGCCCTGCTGCCGGCACAGGAAACTGTCGCTGCGGCGCGCGGGTGCGTGCCCACGGTGTCCGCTAGCGCTCAGCGGCGACGGCCTGGTTGGCGGAACGGACGTGACAACCTACTTATATATACTCCTACCCTAACGCATGGCTCCGTTCCTCTATCGTAAGTCTTACTTGTCACTGCGGCCTAACGGATTCCCATTCCTCGTCTCTCCGTCGTCTTGCTTGTTACTACCGCGCTTACGGAAAGGAGTATGTCTACCCAAC
The DNA here is from genome assembly GCF_019320115.1 of Miscanthus floridulus. NCBI lineage: Eukaryota > Viridiplantae > Streptophyta > Magnoliopsida > Poales > Poaceae > Miscanthus > Miscanthus floridulus. The sequence goes on along the minus strand of NC_089581.1, from coordinate 147,316,772 downwards.
AACCATGTATTTTATGTAGTTTTAACACATGAATTTTTTTACACCATAGAATTAAGATCCAACAACCTTCATCCTCTTTCTACCTCCAGCCTTCTTCATAGATCCACATATCACAAGAAACAATTTTTTTCTATGTAAGGACGAAGATGACAAATCGCAGAGACGTGCCGAGCTCAGGAGCAGCACGGACACCAGCACAAGTGCGACGTGGCTCGTGTTCTGCCAGCCGCGAAAGCAACTCTGGGGTGATGCCATTTCTCACTTACTTTCTCAGTGAGGGATTGGCGACTTGCTAGTAGCCTAGTAGGTGATGATTGAGTGAAAGTGCAGCAGTGCTAAACCATGCTGACGGACCATGGCTGCCCACAATTCATGAAAAGAGAGAGGGAGAGAAAAAATTCATGTGTTTTTTTTATGCTAAAACACACGTATGTTGTATAGCATTTCTGGTCGAAAATAGCAGTAAAGTTTCAACCTCCGCAGCCGCAGAGGCCACTGCGGGTCCTTCCAGTGCAGCGTGGGAACAGTACCGCACCGATAATTGCAGCGTAGACTGCATGTTGGTTCTACGGTTTCCATGATCCGTGTGCGCGCCGAGACTTCCGCTCTAGTAGGACGTAGGAGTATGTTACGTAGGGCCCGGTCGAGCGAGGATGAGGGCTTCTTTCCCTTCTCAGTCTCAGGTCAGGCTCTTCCGTGCTTGCCTGTGCCTGTAGAGCCTGTACGTGCCCCCATCGTAACCATGGAGCGTTTATTAATGGCACGCCCAGCTTCCCGACGCAGGACGCGCGGAGTTTCACCGTTTCGGCGCCACGCATGAGTGCATGACGCATGAGACGATGGAGGTGGGTTCCGTTGGCGTTGGCGAGGGGGACACACGCTCAGGACGGTGGACGGTCCGGCTGGCGCTGGTCGATGGACGCCACCACACGCGCGCACACGGGGGGAGTGACAGTGAGCCAAAGGGGCCCGGCCGAAGGATCGAGTTGATTGCGCAACACTGGACCGAAACATTGTGAAAGGGATGGACCGATGGAGGGACTCAGTCAGGGAGAGACGAGCACTCCTGCGCGGCCTGCCATGAGGGAGAGAGAGAGACACAGGGCCCAGGGGGGTGGCTGCGTCGCCTGCTTGCCTCGGCGTGCTCAAGACAGGCCAAGAGAGGGCGTGGGGCAGACAGGCATCATTGATGGGCGTGCGGCCAGCCCAGCCAGCCTCAGCCCTCAGCTGCGCTAGGCACACAGGCAATGTCGCAGCTCAGAGCAGCAGCAAAGGCTAAAATGATCCGCTCCCGTCGGCTGGAGTTGCTGCTCCATTTACCGGAGTGAGCTGGTACTGGAAGCGGCGGAGCCAGGAGCCAGCCAGCCGGTTGGTGAGCCGCCCGTACACCATCGCCTCGCGTGGATGCCTGAGCACAACTCCCTTTTTCTCACCAAAACGCTTGTCTCAACTCGCACGGGCAGGCAAGCACCTTGGCCAATTGGCCAGGTGATGCGAGGAGGGACTTGACGTTTCACGCCCGTGCCCGTGCGCAAACCTTTCCCGGCGTTTTTTTCCCCTACCGTGGTCAACTATTCCCCCAACAACAACACGGCAGGATGATCACCTATCACCATGATGAGATGCAACACCTCATCGATTTCAGTAACATGCGCGACAGATGTGAGTCGTCGTTGTATTAGAACTAGTGCAGAGTTCTGCAACAAATGATTAGGCAAATCTCACTCCGTGACTCCGGTGCATAATGGCAGTGTAAAATTCTGGCTCCGGGCCTGAAAACACTAGTGAAAAACAGAAAAGACTGAACCCACAGTATCCCATTTGTAAAATTCTCGAGTTTATTACATAACAAAAACATCGTCTTCATCACCAGTCAAAAACAAACAAAAATCTAGGAATCACTTGATCTATCTCTGGCACCTAACATTTCTGTGGATTTCCACGGTTTTCAGTGACACCTCTACACACATTTCATCCCTGGGAGGATGGGATTGGGGAGGAACGACGACGACAAGCGGACATGTATATAGGAATTAAGGACGCCTTGGCTCTATAAACAAACCAGAAGGCCAACATCATGATAGCGCAGCATGTACAGCTAACAACCAGACTACCAGAGGGCACGGAAAAAATACTCCTGAACCTCAACCGCTTTTACAAGCATGTACCACCTCGGCGCTGTTCAATCGCTGCTCCCGCAGTGAGTTGTCAAGCATTAACTTCCGCTCTTCATGGGCGGGCTATTGCTATCGTTCGATGGGTTTGTACAGGACGACAGTTACATATTTGGACTCGAACCTGTGGGTTAGGCCGAGAGCCACCAGAGGGTGGGCGCCCCAGCCCTTCTCTATGAAGAGGTGATTGAGGACTATGTGCTGCGGCCGCGCGCAGCTTTCTTCCGAGTTCTGTGAGTTAAGAACACCGAGATGGAGTTGAGATGGAAGAGCAGGAGGCTCCTTGGCAAAGTCCTTCTCCTCAGGTGCCTGGAAACTGTAGCTAGAGTCTGGAGAAGGAGGTGCCTCGAATTCTGCCACGCTCTCAACACTTTCAGGGACAAAATCCTGCAAGCACAATAAGAGTTTCAGGGAATAATTTCAACAGAGGACCAAAATAGAAGATGGCACGAGTAGCTTTGTAGTACACACTACTGCATTAAAAGACATGTCGACCTGCTAAAAGTTCTCAACTCAGTAAAACCTTTTCAATCTACCACAAAATGAAGGTGGCTACAAACAACATCACAATTGGTACAATTAATTTCCCAGTGGATGGCCTTTCAGAAAATTAGATAGACTATCACAGTTTAAGCAGTAAAAGAACAAATTACATACTGTCATCTCATTCGTTTTTATCGTGAAAATGGAATGTATAACTTGAGTTAAGCTAAGGCCAAAACTATTCTTCTTTCTTTTGCTAAGGAAGGCAAATAAGCATATGGTTGACAGCAGTGTCATGCGTGTTATAAATTTCTGGCTGTGCTCAGGTCTTTGGCATAAAAATAATAACACTAATACTCACATTAACATCAAGAAGGTTAACCGCATTGCCCATTGCATCAGTTTCACAGGGAAGATCAGGAAGACATCTCCTTTCTCCATCTACAACAAATCTGTATCGGTAAACTCCTGATGGGAGTACCAGCAAAAGAGAATAATCTTTCCCAGATTTTTGCATGGCTTTTCTGCAACATGTATAAATGAACAATCTCAGGATCGCAGTCTGAAGTTACAGTCCTGCTTAAGTTGATTAAAATTTTCGAACAATCTCAGGAATTAAAGTTCAACTTAAACAGGATTATATAAATAATTAAATTATTGTACCTTGATTTCCAGTTATCCCATGATCCTTCAACATATACATTCTTTCCTCCAAGGGTCCAGACAATTAAACCAGGAATTTCCTTTTGAGGGGGGCCATCGTATTCTTCTTCTTGTTCATTCATCAATATCTGGTTGAACACTGGGGTTACATCAGCAGCTCTTTGCAGTGGAGGTACAGGGGTCTGCAATACAGGAGTAACAGGCCTAATCAATATATACTGGCAATGCTCGTACCACACACATTTGGCTAAGGAAACAGGTGACAAATGACTGGTTTCAAAATATATGCTCGACAAGTCTATAGCAAACCAATTGGTGTCGGGACAAAGTGTCGGTGTTTCAAGTTGCCACCGACTAGTAAATTTCTAATATTGCGCGTCTGGCTCGGATGATGTGCTAAGAGGATACGAGGTTTATACTGGTTCAGGCAGAATGTCCCTATGTCTAGTTCGTTGCTGCTGCTCGTATTACTAGCACTGAAAATTCGTAGTAAGGGTTACAAACGGTCGAGAGAGGGACATGTCCCAAGCCTCTGGTGAGAGGAGCGAACGGGTGCCAAGAGTTCGGTCGCTTCCCGGCTGTGTGCTTGTGTGTTCTGATCGGTTCGGGGTTCGATGAGTTCGAGTCCGAATTAATGCGATGTGTTGCGATGCCCCTTATGGGACGCCCTGCTTTCCCTTTTATAGGCCAAGGGAAAGCGCGGGTTACAGTGGAGGGAAAAGAGGAGAATGAGAAGGAGAATAAGTCCTCCAGGATCGCCGGATCCTTCTTTTCCTTCACGCGGGTCCCGCCGACCCTGTAGACGTCAACAGGGACAGCTCCACGTCGCGGCCCTGTCCGTCACTGGCGCCATGTGCAGGCGTCGTCTCCCGGTCGTGGCGCTCCACTCCGTCCTAATGGACGTCGTGGTGAACTGACGCGCCTGTCAGTCCTCGTACGAGGGTTAGGCAGAATAGCACCGGTACGCCCGACGCTATTCCTGATGTGAATCCCTAGGTATGGCCCGTCACGGCCATGGGTTATATCAGGGCGTCCCGGTCACCTCCCTGGTGTCAGAGCTTTGACCCAGGCCCATTCGCTTGGACCTGGAGTGGTTGACGACGGTATGGGTCTCCGTCGGGCGAGATGAATCCCCCGGCCTCAGGGTCGGTCGAGGCAGAGTCCCCCCCCCCCCCCCCCAGAGGCCGGGCGAGGCGGAGCGCAAACCCAAGGGTCGGGCGACACAAAGGAGGTAGGTAGCGACTGAAGGGTGGTGGACAAGAAAGTTGTTGAACCAAATCGTAGGCCATCAAACATCACATTTTACCGTTATAGAGCTTTTCCCTCTATTAGTAAGTTTGAATGAATATCACCAGGCAGAAACCATTTGATTTTCATCCTGCAAGATCATCGAGCTTCTAGCCTCATTGAGAAAGTGCAGACCAAGAGACACTAATACAATATATTCAGTTGCCTCAAAATAGTCAAGACCAGGCAAATCAGGAGCCTTGGATCCTATTATATTAGGACATTCTTGCCAAGCAACTTGCTGAAGGAAGAAACCTTGTGGCACTAGAGGAAAAACAAGCAGTAATTAAAGGAAAAATAAATCTCTTTTCCAAAAAAGAATACAAGAGCAGGGTAAATAAAAAGTATCGACAAGCTGAATATGATATTCAGGATTGTTATGAATGGTACTGTTCTAGCATCAGAGAAACTCCACCAATTCAAAGAAACTTATATCGCATTTGTTAGAATAATTTGTAAAAGCAAGACAATAATAAGATAACTTTGCGGCTTCAAATATAAACAAAGAACAATATAGCGCAGCAAGTTATCAAAGAGTTGGAGTGAATGGTGTGACACTTTAAATAAGAGTAAAAACAGTAAATCCACTGCCTGTTCAATCTATGTGAAGACACACACAAAAAATAACATAAACCAATCTGTGTAGTCCTACTGAAAATCCACAAAAGGAACAGCTCCAATTCCTGATAAAGTTCACAAAAACAATTGAGTGGCCTTGTATGAAAGACCAATTAACCGTTCAGCTTGCAGCTACAGTTTTGTCGTGCATATTTTAGTAAATGAATTATGGGCTTTTTAGTTGCAACTCCTTCCGTTCCAAATGATACGTCACTTTAGCTTTTGTCCTAAGTCAAACTTCCATAACTTTGACCAAGTTTTAGAAAAATATATTAACATATACAAGTTCAAATAAATGCCCTATCAAGACACACGGAGAATTTAATGAAATTAATTTGATGTTGATGTGTTTTTCTATAAATCTAGCCAAAGTTAGAGAAGTTTGACCCAGGACAAAACTAAATCATTTGCTAGTAGGTTGTGTCTTCTCTCGACAAGTCTGGAAACTAATTTGTTGCAGTTGGCACCACAACCTACTGTGACTCGTTTCTTGGGGTGGTGAAAGAAATCAATTCCAGCTGTCCCCAAAGAAGCACGTAAAGGCCTCAACTCCTTGATAATTCTGGTGGCATGGGAGATTTGGAAGCAACGCAACACTTGTGTCTTTGACAATAAGAGGCCAAGCGTTCAGGAAGTCCCTAGGGCTGTTAGCATGGAGGGAGGCCTTCGGTGCTCAGCAAGGGCCTCCAAACTCCAGGAACTTGTGTTCAGGTCGCTGCCTACCGGAGCTTAAAGCTCTGAGGCTTCTGGTCATTTCTGTTCTTTCTGTGGCGCGTCTGTAACTTAGTGACCAGGGTGTGGGGTGTGTGTGTGTTGGGTCACTTTTGACCTGTGTAATCTTTTTCTACCTTAATGAAATGACGCGCAGCTCTCCTGCACTGTTCGAGAAAAAAAAGGACAAAACTACAGTGAACTATAATTTGGAACAGAGATACAGCGCTTAAGTTAGAATTTGATTGCTGCAGAAATTGTTTGGTCCGTGTCGATGTTTCACCACCGATAGCCTGCCACGAGGATACCCAGGGCAGTTTGTTCGGGCTTCAGCGTATGCAGAACTCGACGGTAAACGCAAGAGACAGTCGATTTATCCTGGTTCGGGCCCTCGACCGTGATCGAGTAATAGCCCTACGTCTAGTCGGCGTTAGCCTTTGCGTTGGATTGATTGTAAAGTGTTGTGTTACGTTCTCTTCTGTCTCCCCATCTAAGAAGCCCTGCCCTCCTTTATATAGTCAGGAGGCCAGAGTCCTAGTCGGTTTACAATGTAGAGTCCTAGTAGGATTACAGGGTAGTATTACTACTAGGATTACATGGGAGGAATCATAATCAAACTAGATCTCCTCTCTTCCTTGCGGTATATCCCGTGGGTCCCGCATCGACAAGCCCCCGAGCACTTCATGGTTGAGCTCTGGAAGCTTCGTCTTGTTCCTTCAGGTCTTGCCGAGTAGGAACAAGCGTCGTCCGAGTGCTTTCTTGAGTGAAACCATGTAACGCTTCTTGGGATCTTCGAGTGGTGTATGCTTTTTTGAAAAAAAAATACTCCCATCTTGATGTAGCCTCCAAGCCTCTTGCTATTTGGAATAAGGAACTGGAGGGTCTTGTCTTAAAATTGCTCTGATTCTTCGTCGAAGGGCTCCCGAGCATATACCCGGGTTCTTTATCAAAAAAAACTCGGATATAGCTCGGTCTGGGTTCTTTTTGTCGTGAGGCCTTGAAGTGGTCTGTCTTGAAGAAGTCTTCTTGGTGACGTGCGCTTTTTCAAAGAAAAAAGTTCACTCACTGAGTGTAGTCTTCGAGCCTCTTGCTATTTGGAACAAAAAGTTGGAGGGTCTTGAATCTTATGTTGTTTGAAAACTCCTGTCTTGAAGAAGTCTTCTGAGTGATAATGCGCTTTTCGGAAGAAAAAGTGCACTCACTGAGTGTAGCCCCCGAGCCTCTTGCTATTTGGAACAAAAAGTTGGAGGGTCTTGAATCTGAGTTGTTCAAAGAACTGAAAACCTCTTCTGAGGATATGTAGGATCTTGTAGACATTCTCAAGGGTGTATCCAAGTAACCCGCGAACTGCAGTAGGCTATCCATATACCATTGCAAGTCAACACAGTTGCGCCACCGAGTACTTTCCATAATTATCTTGCGTGCTTGATGTCTTCTTGCATGCTGCTGTATGTCATGCCTCTTCCTTTGTTTCGCTTGAGTAATGAAAGTACATATAAATATGCACGTGCATCCTCATATTCGTGCTCATCTTGCTGACGCAAAATCTTCTCGTTCGACCATGATCCGATCCAAGTAAGGCAACCTAGATAATCCGTCAAAAGGCTTCGGGTGGGCAGTCCCCTCACCGGAGACCCCAGTATCACCCCCACCTTAGAATTTCCAAATCACCGCAACAAGGTCGACCTTAGCTGTCGAGTAGTTGATCACCCCAACCGAGTAGTCGATCACCGCGGCCGAGTAGTCGGACGTCCTGGCGACTTCTAGAGCAGCAACCGAGTAAGACAGCGTGGGGCGCGTGTCTCACCCAACGAAGTAGTGGCCAAGTAAGGCAGCCAGCGGTGGGCGAGCTCCTTATTTGATGACGTGGTCCAGAAAATGGTTCCCTTTCCGGCGAGTAGGCTTCACGGATTAAGGCCTCAGCGACCTAGGTAAATCAACTATAGTAGAGCCGCTGAGGCATATGGATAATATCCAGAGATATATGATGATTAAAGAATATTTGAAAAAATATTAAACCATGACTTAGCTTGATTGACGACCGCGTGGTAGAATCAGCGCGCGATCCTGACATTTTGCGCTCAGGAGACCCCAGTGGTTGTAGCCCCCGAGCATCAGCTTGCGAGTACTTGGACATGAGCTGTCGAGTAGTTGGTCACCGCAGCCAAAGTAGTCGGAAATTGTGACGAGTAGTCAGACAACTGGCTTGTTTCAGCCATTTTGCTTTTTGGTTCGGGTGTTAGCTTATTAGCTACCCTCCTCGGCGGGCTCAAGCATCTTTTCAGCTCTTTTGCTCTCGGCCGGTATGCTCAGACATAATTTCAGCCATTTTGCTTTTTGGTTCGGGTGTTAGCTTATTAGCTACCCTCATCGGCGGGCTCAAGCATCTTTTCAGCTCTTTTGCTCTTGGCCGGTATGCTTAGGCATAATTTCAGTCATTTTGCCTTTTGGTTCGAGTGTTAGCTTATTCGCTACCCTCATCGGCGGGCTCAAGCATCTTTTCAGCTCTTTTGCTCTCGGCTGGTATGTTCAGGCATAATTTCAGCCATTTTGCTTTTTGGTTCGGGTGTTAGCTTAATAGATACCCTCATCGGCGGGCTCAAGCATCTTTTCAGCTTTTTGCTCTCAGCCGGTATGCTCAGGCATAATTTCAACCATTTTGCTTTTTGGTTCGGGTGTTAGCTTAATAGCTACCCTCATCGGCGGACTCAACCATCTTTTCAGCTCTTTTGCTCTCGGCCGGTATGCTCAGGCATAATTTCAGTCATTTTGCTTTTTGGTTCGGGTATTAGCTTATTAGCTACCCTCGGCGGGCTCAGGCATCTTTTCAGTTCTTTTGCTCTCAGCCGGTATGCTCAGTGAAAACAACTGGGGGAAAGCCATAATAAGACATATGTTGTCGAGGAACACCATCTTTATTGATCATGAATGTTGATCTCTTGTGGCTTGTATATATATTCTTCCTTGAGTTGTTTTCATGCGTAGAATCTTCTTAGTTGGCTGATGTGCCATGTATTGTTGACTTCTTTTCCATCTTCAGTTATCAACTTGTACGCGCCAGCTGTCGATGTTTCGATGATTTTGCTTGTCCGGGTTGTCTCGGTTGTTTCTATCCGGGAACCTCTCTCGTGTCTTCTCCTCTGCAGTAATCATCTTTTCTACTGTGCGTCTGAATTCTTTATTGTTTCTCGGATTTTCTTTGCAGAAGTCCTGAAATTGCCACCTAGCCATGATTCCGTGAGAGAAAGCTTCGATTACTTCTCGTTCGGTGATGTCATGTACTTGAGCACGTAGTTCGCCAAATCGTCGATAGTAATCTCTGAGACTTTCGCCCCCTTTCTGCTTGAGTCCTTTTAATTCTGCGTGGGTGATGGGGTGCGTAATGATACCCGCGAAATTTTCACAGAAAACTCTTTGCAAGTCCTCCCAATTTCTGATTGACCCTGGATTTAATTTGTCGAACCATTGGAGGGGCATGGTTTCTAGGGCCATGGGAAAGAACAAGGTCTTGATGTCGTCGTCTCCTCCGGCTAGTTCAATCGACTGCGAGTAAATCCTGAGCCACTGCCTTGGTTCGATCTTGCCATCATATTTAGAGTGGTTGGACGGCTTGAACTTGTGAGGTAGTCGTATTGAAGCAAGTCTGTTCGCAAAACAGGGGAATCTATCGTGCGTTCCGGCTTCTTTGTATTCTGATTCGACACCTCCTTCCTGCCAACTGTCGTTTTGATGAGAGTAGTTCTGCGGGGATGTCTGAATGGGTGCTTCGCTTCTGCATCTTCCTTGCTTGTTCGACTTGGTAGTTTTGACTATGGTCCCTTCTACTTTCTCTATTGTGACTCCCACTTGGTCCAAGTCTCTCGAAAGCGGACCTCCTTTGATTTTGATCTTCCTTCCTATGAGATGTTGACCTGGCAGGTAGTCTTGAGCGGGTCCTTCCGTCGTGCGTCCTTAGGGTTGCTGACCGGAGAAAGGTCCCGGAGTTGTTCCTGTTTTTCACTAGGAAGTGATGTCGCTCCGAGTTCTTCTAGTGCTTCTCGGATCCTATTATAGGGTGTATTCACCGCGCGTCTTTCTTCGACTTCTTGTTCTGATTTTCTTCTATTATACTCGGCCAGATCTGACTCATATCTGATCCAAGCTTCCTTGCGCTGCCTAGCACGGCGTTGGCGTCCTTGTTTCAATTTATTTCTTCTTTCTCTGGCTTGCTTCTGATTCTCGGTCTCACCATCGTGCCCCTGGGTAAAGGGTGATATGTTGGACTCAGATTCATCCGATGACCTAATGTCGGATGCTTCTAGGGGGACCAATGGTGATCGAGGATGTCGAACCATGAATACTTCCCGTGCGTGAATTGTTCTGTTATCGGCATCGGTTTCCACATTGTCGTAGTCGTTGATAACTTTAGCAGAGGCTTCAAGATCGTAGATCGAGTCTCCTTGGTAGGGTAGAATTGCTGTTGTCGTCGTGCCGACTAGTTGGGTACCGCTATCCTCAGGAATAGAACCTGGCCAGTGGACGATGCAGTCTTGAGATGTTATAGTTAGTACGAGACCTTTCTGGGCTCCTTTCAGTGGTATTCTAAGCACCGGATCGAGGGATCCTTCAGGCCGTGCCTGATAAGATTTTGCCATGTTGTGGAGTCCGAACAGAAAAGGACCCGACTTCTTGAACGGATTCTAAGTGTACTCCGAGTTGTATTCTTGATAGACCGAAGCCGCGTTCTGGAACCCTGTCGGAAAAGAACTTAATTTCTCGAAAGAACTCGGATAAGATTCCATCTCGGATGCGAAGCTTGAGTTTGAGTTGAATGCGCAAAGCCGCGAAATCTGAGTTGGGTCGGACATCACGAGCTGCGCGAATCTTCCGGCGAGATGATCTATCGTAGTCGTCGAAATAGAAAGGTCTTCATGGTGATCCGAATCTTCGAGGAGACGGCTTTGGAGCTTGCCATCGTCGCCTGCCTCGCAGATCCATGAACCGAAGATGAAGGTTGATCCCGTCGAGAAGATCATTTTGTCGAGGTCCGTCGAGCTCTCGGATGCAAATTCACCGAAATCCCCTACCTGGCGCGCCAGCTGTCGATGTTTTACCACCGATAGCCTGCCACGGGGGTACCCGGGGCAGTTTGTTCGGGTTTCAGCGTATGCAGAACTCGACGGTAAACGCAAGAGACAGTCGATTTACCTGGTTCGAGCCCTCGACCGTGATCGAGTAATAGCCCTACGTCCAGTCGGCGTTAGCCTTTGCGTTGAATTGATTGTAAAGTGTTGTGTTACGTTCTCTTCTGTCTCCCCATCTAAGGAGCCCTGCCCTTCTTTATATAGTCAGGAGGCCAGAGTCTTAGTCGGTTTACACTGTAGAGTCCTAGTAGGATTACAGGGTAGTATTACTACTAGGATTACATGGGAGGAATCCTAATCAAACTAGATCTCCTCTCTTCCTTGCGGTGTATCCCATGAGTCCCGCATCGACAGTCCGCAACTAAAGTTGTGGCACACGCAAATACCATAATTTTGTAGTAACATAGGCACATAGCTCTCGCATTTTAGACAAATTGTTTGCCAAAGTTTGCCACAGTTATGGCAGAAAGCCACCAAATTTCTAATAAAGCAACTAAACAAATCCTATAACAGGCCAGTCAAGGGCTCAAGGCTAAGAAAACCTGACTGAGTTCAATAAGGTCACATAGCAAAACACTGGGATGAAAGGTCAAACTTTCCTAACTTTATACTAGTTGCTTACACTATATGCACTTGTTTTTCCCAGTTCTATGTCAACTCTGTAATTTTGTGGTTCAGACTGTACACGACAAAAAGAGTAGGACCATATGAATCATAAAAAGGAACAAAAATATACTGTCCTATTCTTAAACAAATTACAAATGCAACTAGTTCTTTAACATTGTGAAGAAAAAAAAACTGCCCTATTCTGAAACCTTGTAACAAATACTACTAGGTCTATAATTATTAACTGAAACAGTTTTGGGAGCAATTAACAATAAATTACCAAGCATATTTATGTGAATGTTTTTAGTTTTCTCACTAGTCCTATATGCATAATGCCACAAGCTGCATCACACCCGCATGTAATTGATCTTTCCTGTTTCTTATAACTATCCAAGCAGTTTTGTGCCACACAAAAACGAGGATGCTTTAGAAATCTCTGCAGATACATTATGCAAAGGAGAAGCATCCTATTGAGCCATTCCGAAGCCTAGTGCTTAATGTCATTCACTTTTTATCATAAGCAGTTTAAGACCATATTTTAACAACCACAGTGAGCATTTCATGGATAAATTTGCAATTTATCTTTGAATCCCTAATCAATTAAACATCAAATAATTTATTTTCCATGTATTTATCTGCACAACGCCTGTGTTTCATGTGGTATAACTTCAGAAGAAACACCACCATTTCAAAATCAAGAGGTTGCTGAAATGGGAACAACACATTGCGACATTTCTATTTTCTATTTATGAGGCATGTCAACTTCAGCTGTTCAAGAACATATAATAAATAAATGGAGCAGCGAATGTAGTGAGTAGTAACTGAAGTTATCTTGTCTCTTTGTTTTCAGGTTAACTTATGCAACTAAACAAAAACTGGGGAGGTATGAGCAGAATTTTGATGTGATGCTGCATTACATAAGATGTCAGCTGGTAGACACATAAATACATTAAAATATGAGCAAAGTCTCAGGAAATGCAAGATAAATATTGGTTAAGAAAGGGCATGGATTTCATAATCCTCTTTGTAAAAAAAAATGTATGACCTCTAATTAAAATATGTTAACGCAATAAGTGTAATATCAATCCAAGTTAAGAAGTACTTCCTCCATCCCAAATTATAAGTCGTTTGACTTTTTTTACCTCAAGTTTGACCACTCGTCTTATTCAAAAAATTTGTGCAAATATAGTCATATTTAAGTCATTCTTGAAGAACTTGTATTAACAAAATATGCCACGACAAAAGAAGTGATATTTTGCACAAATTTTTGAATAAGACGAGTGGTCAAACTTGGTGTCAAAAAAGTCAAACGACTTACAATTTGGGATGGAGGAAGTAACATTGTGAAAATAGTAGGAAGCTAGGCCTTAATTGGACAGATAGCTATGGGGTTTTCAGTTAAGACTTACGAGTTAATAACTCAAATTCTTAAACAGTTCAAACTATAATCGTGCTAAACTATCAAAATACGTTCGAACACCCCAGAGTAGAACAAAAATGCCATTGACTGTATATATCAATGTTCATGTGACAACACAGTCTAAGTATCATCAACACAGGTATATATCAATGTCAACATACGCCAGAGACCTAACTTCCCTGTTCCTGAGCAATAATTAGTTGCTCGTGTACATACATGAGAAGAAAGGCTCGCACAGATGCAGAGTAATTGTGGGGGTATGGCCCCCGATATCCACAAGACAAGACATGGGCTGCGCCCTCAGGGGCGGCCCAGCCCACAAGACGAAGCCTTGCGGGGCACGACTCTGGTCGGCGCCTTCCGCAAGATATCTGGAAGATATCCCAAAGATACTACGAGATCTGTTAGGATATGTATGATCTCAAGATTCCTATAATCAGTTATTATTTTCCGGTTATCTCTCAGATCTAACCGACTTGTAACCCTGCTCCCCGGACTATATAAGGCGGGCAGGGACCCCCTCCAAACACACGCAATATCATACGATAGCTAATACACACCAACAGACCACAGGAGTATGGTATTACGTCATACTGATGGCCTGAACATGTCTAACTCGTGTGTCTCTGTTGTCTTCTTGTTCTTGATCTCACGCTCCCTTGCAAATCAATCTACCTTCGTGGGATACCCCTCGGAGGACTGCTGACGATATTCTGTCGACGGTTGGCGCGCCAGGTAGGGGCCTGCGTGCTGTTCCCTTGTCGAACAAGATGGTTTTTTCCACAGGCTATTCGTCCCTTCCGCAGCCCGGCCAGATCTTCACGGTCGGATCGATCTCCTGGATCATCAACGCTGACAGAGTCGGAGAGCTCCTCGAGCCGGTGCAGATAGTTTCTGCGCCGATCACCCCCGCTCCTGCAACTGCAGATCCGATCTTGGAACCACTTCCGAGGTCGCCTTCATCAACGACTCGCCGCCCGCTTCCTCGCTACCAGAGGAGGCAGATCAACAATGACGATCTGATCGAATCCATCGATCGGGTCAGTCTGAAGCTCGCCGATTGCCTCTCCGTCGCCGAATCGGCCCTAGATACTTTGGTTCAGCACCGACCACCCTCCGATCCAGATCTATCGGAGGCTGCTCGGAAAACTCCAGGAGTTGCGGTTCTACCCTTCGGGTTCACCAACGCCACCGCCGCTTACCAACATGCCCTGAGGGGTAGATTCGCCGACCAGGTTAAAGACATCCTCTCGCCGACCAGATAACGCCATACGTCGCCAACCAGACTTTTTGTCTAAAGCCAAGTCACGTTTTAATATTCTTCTAAATATTCTCCAATCTCCGTATATCGCCATAATGTTTCTCCGATCTGGTTTCTCCATGTTTGCTCTTCAAACGATTTTTCGAACCCCCGAACAATTCTGTTGATGCTCGGACGCCTCCAGAGACGGCCCTGTCTCTGGCTCCTCCCTACACGTGCTACGGGCTCCGCGCTCTGCGTTATGGGTGGTCGGCAGCGGCTCCTTGGTCACGCCTATTCCTCCACGTGCACGGGCTCCGCGCTCCGCGTTATGGTTAACGGGCTAGCTAGGGCTGTAGACTCAGCTACACACTAACTGTTCGGGCGGTTTATATTAAATACATCTTCGCTCCAACTGATCGCCAAGCTACATACGCTATTTTTTCTCCGGAGTTCATATATATTTACATCATGTACTACCCGTTCTACATGTTTGTATTGCAGGGTCATCGTCGAGGTGATCGGATCACCTGGTGCTTGAGCTTCTCCACCGATCAACTGGTCGGACCGCTTGGTTCATGGACTCCGTCGCTGACCAGTTGATCGGACTGTTCGCCGGTCGCTTCTACTCAACGCTCACTTCGCCGCTGACCAGTTGACCAGACTGTTCGTCGCTCGTGCTTCATCGCCAGCTACGCCAGGGACTCCTCGGCGCTCGGTTTTCTTCGTGCTAGAGGACTAAGTGGGCACACTTCACCGCACGGACGTCGCCAGCTACGCCGGTGCTCGGACCTCGCCAGCTTCGCCGGGAACTCCTCGGTGCTCGGACATCGCCAGCTACGCCGGGGACTCCTCGGTGCTCGGTGCTCGGTCATCGCCAGCGACGCCGGGGACTCCTCGCTCCCCCTCCAAACACACGCAATATCATACGATAGCTAATACAAACCAACAGACCACAGGAGTAAGGTATTACGTCATACTGACGGCCTGAACCTGTCTAACTCGTGTGTCTCTGTTGCCTTCTTGTTCTTGATCTCACGCTCCCCTGCCGATCAATCTACCTTTGTGGGAAACCCCTCGGAGGACTGCCGTCTCACGCACAGATGCAGAGTAATCTAGTTGTACAGAGCTCGTTGGAGCATCAATCTCAACACTAATTTCTCACATCACTATTAAAATATCTAATGGATGATTAGACAATCAAGTGCGAATTCAAGAAACAATCACTCTGTTATATGACCAATCAACAACTTGAGTACACTGGAAGCTCCCCGTTCAGCAACGGACTGTCTGACAGCTTAAGTGTCATCAATGAAATATTCTGACAATCTACTGCTGATAACGACCAAGGACCAACCAAAGTTGGTTTTCGTGTTCTGATGGGTGCAAAAAATCGTTTCGCCGCACTGCGAGCGCAAACTACTAGTTAAGCTATACGAAGTGAGCAACTTGCAAATAACTTGACGAAATTGCACGCGCACGACAGCTAAATTGGTTCATCTAAAAGACGGTTGTCGGTTAGCATCAATCACAAGCAAATTCGGACGACACCAAACCTTGCCAGCCACCTCCAGATCGCGACCACTCGTCGCATTGGACCCTAACCCAACCAACCAAATCACGGGCATCTCCAGATCACCCGACCACCTCCCGAGCAAAACAAGCATAGGAAACCAAACCCTGGATCAACCAAACGAGCAAGCGAACCGACATAGCGGTGCGGGATCTCGTGATCTGACCTGGGGCACGAACATCCGCGGCGAGAGCGAGTGGCCGGGGCTCCCGGGTGGCGATCCGGCGCCACCGCCACCACCTACAACGCCCACCGAGCACGCGCGGCGCACGTGGTTGGCTCCTCCGCTGCCGTACGGCGGGAAGCCGCGCTCCGACGAGTCCCCTCCGCCGTCCTCCACGTCGGCGCCATCGCCGTCAACAGCCGCGGCGTCCTCCTCGCGGCCGCTGGCGTTGCCCATGCCTCCTCCTCCCACCCCCACCCCCCGTGGCGGCGAAGAGGTGCGAAATTACGGAGATGCCACCAGAGCGGGCCTGGTGCCGTGCCGCTAGGAAGGAGGGGAAGAAGAAGAGAGGGACGGGGGCTGCGGAGCTCGTATTGGCCTTCACTTTGCTGGTAATTAAGCGCGTGCCACTGCGCCACACGTGCACCCGGTGCACGTGGTCTGAATGCCACTGCACCGGGGGACCCATGCTGTTTAGTTGGTCTGTGGACGTGGTGCAGAAGGATTCGTCTTGGGGTTGGCAAGGCGCGCGCGTGTTGATATGTACGGGTGACGTGGACTGGGGCCGGGTCACGGCGGGAAGGAAGGGAATCTGGGTCGGGTGCAGGCTTCTGGGACCCGACACCCGGCATCAGTAGTTGCCGTCTGCAAAAATATTGGTGGGCGAGTCCATTCAGACTCGGTTTAGTTGGACGAAATTTGGGAATTTGATTACTGTAGCATTTTTGTTGTTATTTGGTAATTAGTGTTCAATCATGGACTAATTAGGTTCAAAATGTTGATCTTGTGATTTTCAATCAAACTATGCAATTAGTTTTTTTCGTCTACATTTAATGCTCCATACACGTATCACAAAATTTGATGTGATATCTACTGTAACATTTTTTTTAAAAAAATTTGAAACTAAACGAGGCCTATGCGCCCCTGCGCTCAATCTTCCTCCCTCCTACTCCTCGTGGCTCGGTCCAGCGCCAGCGCCGTTGGTGGCATGGGCGTGCTGCACCTGGTGCTCAATGCCCTCGCCTAACGTGTGCTCGTTGGGATGCAAGAAGGGCATGGTTTTTTTTTCCCCTTTAGTTACTCCTAAAATTCATGTCACATCAAATATTTATATACTAATAAGAAGTATTAAATATATATTAATTATAAAATTAATTACATAGATGAAGGCTAATTTATGAGATGATTTTTTAAGTCTAATTAATTTGTCATTAGCACATGTTTACTGTAGCGACACGTTGTCAAATCATGAATTAATTAGGCTTAAAAGATTTATCTCATAAATTAGTCGCAAGCTGTGTAATTAGTTTCGTAATTAATCTATATTTAATACTCCATATATATGTCTAAATATTTAATATAACAGGAATTTTAGGAGGAACAGCTGAAACCAAGCAGTGCCATGGTCTCGCAGGAAGGAGCACGCGCCCTTGCGGCAAAGAAGTTCGTGCCCTCCTGTTGCGCCGCCGTCCGCATCATTGGAGCCGCGGACGTTGTTCGTGTCTTGGAGCCGCGAGATGAAAGAGACCGAGCCAACCACGGACGACAGTGGAGCCAGCTAGCCAGCCGTGCGCGAGCCCTTGACACGAGCCATTATTCCTCTGTGAGCGCTTGATTTTTTTTCTCGCCACGCGTCAAAGATCGACCGTAGGAGCGCATGGGCTGTTGAATGGACCCATCGCCCATGCAACTTTTTTCCGTGCCATCTCATCGACGGTCCCTTCGAGATAGGTTTAGGGCATGCTTGGATTCCGGCCGCTAAAAATTTGCACTATGTTTAGATACTAAATAGAAGGACCCAAACATGAATTAATTTTAAAACTAATTGCATATGCGGTGACTAATTGGCAAGACAAATCTATTGATCCTAAGTAGCCCGTGATTAGCCCATGTTTACTGTAGCACAGTATGAGTTAATCATGACCTAATTAGGATTAATATATTCGTCTTGTCAATTAGTCACCGCTTATGTAATTAGTTTTAAAATTAGTTCAAGTTTGGTTCTTTTAATTTGCATCCAAACATAGTACTAATTTTTAGCAACCAGGATGCAAACAGACCCTTAGTTTTGTCAATCCAACGTGTTTTGTTGACAGTGATCAATTTACAGTATTTCTAGATGATATATGGCGTATCATGAGTCTGTTTCTCTAATTTAATGAGATTATTTATTCCCCGTATTGATACTAATTATTAGATTACGGCCAAATAAAATGGTAACGCATTAATTTATTGCATCCCACAAACCAAACACTCTATGAATTGACACCCTCTCCGCCCACAAATAAGAGCCGTTTAGCATACATATCCATATTAGAGAGCCATCCTATGAATGAATACTCCCTTTTTCGTGTCTCCAATGGACTATGTCAATTTCGTTTTCTAGAATTCAATGATTTATCATAACTTTCGTTGCATGAAAAATCATTCATAATAGGACTACCATATCTTAAAAATTTTAGAGAGCAACATAGTCTCTCTATTAGTGAAGAGCGAGAAGAATGATTTTAGATAGCAATAGATGGAGAGTGGTTTATAGAATTTATTGAAGCCTGATTTTTTGGTTTGTTTTCTAAAATTTATGACGAAGAGCCATACAGAGATTTTCTTATTAGCTCAAGAAATCATATGGCTTGGTTAGCTACTACCTTAAGGCTACCGAGATGTAGTGTAGGCTTTGATTGGTTGCCTCAAGTTTACCTAGACAAGCCGGACATGCTCCTCCGCCAGGAGCCCTATCCACGTCGCCTGAATTCTTCACCATCGTTGGATCGCAGCCACCGACGGCTAAGGTTGTTTTCATCTGATTCTACCGAGACCAGCTTCTGATTTTACTGCTTAGCTTCTACCTGCTCTCTTCTACCACAAACGACTTGCTCGTGCTTCTCGTTAGAATATGTAAAAACTAAATATATACTCAGCTTCCCTTCCCTTCCCTTACCCAGAAACTTCTCGGGCCGTCCCGATCCATCCATCCCAAAAAACAAATCCTCCCTCTCGCTCTCTTTCCCGTCTCCCGACGCCCACAGGGGTGGCGACGTGGGGAGAGCGCGCCGCTCCCGCCCTCCTCCTCCGCCATCTGCGCTGCCGCCCGCCTCCTCCGCCATCTCATCCTCCTCTCTCCCCTTACCTCCCGAGATGGTGGCGGGCATGAGGAGATGGCGCTGCTTCGAGCGGCGCCGCTTGAAGCGTCGTGGCAGCGGGTCGAGCTCGGCGGCTCCCTTCCTCTTCCTCATCCTCCGTGCGGCCTCCTGATGCTTTGTCCCACTGCGCATGTGCTCCTTCGGCCAGTGAAAACTTAGGTACCATGCCTAACCCTAACCCCACCGTGCACTCTTTTCTCTTCTGCCCCCTTCTGTAACACCCCAGGTGTTTGCCACCAGTTAAGCAATGGGTTTGAGCTAAAACATGGTATATTAAGTGATGATGAAGATGTCAAGGTCAAACCTATAGAAACGAGCCCCAACCTAAACTTGGAGATTGCACCTTTGCTCGCCTATAGACCCCTTTTCAAGATATATGCTTGGGTGGTGTTATTGGAATATATTCGTATGTCTCACATCAATAACCCCCTATATTGATCCATGGAAAAGTTTCGTGAAGTTTGGAATCAAGAAGTCACATGAAATGACGAGTTATGTCGTTGCTTGAATTATTTTATAAAGTGAAGGGAATTCTCGATCGTCAACCAAATTTTGCAACCATGCCTAAATGACTCTAGATGAACTCTACAACAAAAGTTAGGAAAGGTTCATGTTGGGAAAATGCCAAGAAAATGCTCCAATGGATCAAAAAGGATAATTTAAGCTTCATCGTGATCCTACTTTGGTCAAAGTAGAACAACAGGTTCTATACCAGTTTTGAGGTTGGACCTTAAATGAAAGTTGTAGTCCATATTATGTAGAACAAACTTTGTTTTTGGACTAAGCGCTAGATCATCTTGGAAGCAAGTCAAATCGAGGTCACAAGATCAAATTTGCTGCTGATTTCAGCACTTAGAAATATTCTAAGTCTGGAATTTCGCTAAGCAACGACGTTGGCATTCCGCGTTCTCCAAATTTTGCTAAGCAACTTCAGTTGATCCAAATGTAAAAGTTGGAGCTTACATGATGGGCAAGAACATACAAGAAGATGGCACCAGTTGCATTTCATTTCGACCATCAATTTTGGATGTTTGCTTGTCGCTGTCAAATCGCTGACACTATCAAGTTTAGTACTAATTATCTGCTAATCCAACAGCCTAATGGCTGAGCACCCTTAATCAAGTTTGTAGAGCATCAGAAGATGAAGAATTTTGCTTCAAGGCCCATAGCCCAGTTCGGAGCAGAGCTGGCCCAAAAACGGACTCCAAGGCGGGCACAGTGACGCTCACCACGTGTTCGACGAAAGGGCGCCGTGGCAGCCATGCAGCAGAGCGCGCGTTTCATTGCCGCCGCGCGTCCGACCTCCGTGCCACGCGCCGCCTCGCGCCCTGCTGCTCCAAGACCGAGCGCCCGGGTGTCTCCCTGCCTCCCTCCCTCGCTCTCGCCCTCCCTGGCGCATTTCCTCTGCGCGCTTGCTCGCTCTGTTGCCGCGCGGCTGCTCGCCATAGCCATGGCCGTCGTGGCCGAACTCCATTACCGCCGCTGCTCCTTCTCCTGCTGCCCTCCAGCGCCACCACCAAGTACGCATACGGCTCCGCGACCGACTCCCCAGCTGCGCAACCCTTCTCCACCGCCGTTCGCCGCTGGCTCGTCGCTACTGCCGGCGCGGCCACCGCTAGGTCGCCCGCGCACGTGGCCAGGAAGCCATGGGCCGTCATCGGCCACGCTAAGACCTTCTACGGGTGTGCCCTATCACCGCGCCTCCACAGCACCTCTCCCTTGCCGCAGACGTCCTCCACCGCCGTCGGCACGGGCTGGAGCCCGACGTGCCCTGCTGTCGTCCTGAGGAAGAAGAAGATGGACCACGCGCGTGAATAGAGTGTCTTCTAGGGGGTTAAGTGATGAAGTGGTGACTCATATGAATAGCGCCGTTAAGGATCTGTTCGTTCGGGTTTTATTTGTGGAAACTACAGGGACCCTTATGCAAGTTTACATTCCTTTTCTTTTGCTTTTTACAGATTTGAATGATGAACTTTGAAAATTTGTATTAATTAGTAGAAAAATCATAAAATAGAAAATGAGGACTTTTTGGAATCCTTGTGAAATTCTCTATGTACTAGATCAATAATATTACATGCTTTAGTTTAAAAGTTTAGCTGTAAAAATAGATTTAGGCAGTTAGGTTCTCAATGCTAGTCATGTCTTGTTCTTTTTATAACTGCAGTTATTTTACTCAAATAAATGTGAAATTTTTATGGAGTGTTACTGATGTGATTAGTGATGTCTGATAAAAATTTTAGTATTTTTGGCTTGATAGTTTAAGATCTATAAAAATAACAAATTGCCTGTATTGCCTTACCCTTATTCTGAATAGGCCTGCAAGATTAAATTAATTGGCCTAGTTAGGTTATGAATCATGACTTTGTGATAATACATGAGTTGTAGTACTTTTATTAAGCTTTTCAAAAAGCTAAATATCATGATTTTTGGTTAAGTAGATCTTGAGTTATACTTGCTTAAAGATCAGTGGTTGTTTCTGCCCAAACTCTGACAGGGTTACCTTGTTGGTATTGTGGGGCCTTCTTAATAGTAGAATTTGCTTTAGGTGTTTACAACAAAGTTGTTTAGAATTTGATAAGCTTTCTAAAAAAATCTAGAACCACATTTATTGGATATGTATAACTCCATTTATAGCTGTTTAAAGTGGCATGTCAGTTTCTGTCTATGTTTTGGATAGAGATGCAATTATTGGATTAATTGACCCTTCTAACTGTAGAATCATCTTAAGATGATAATAAGAAAGTTGTAGATAACTCACCTAACTAGCTTGTGTTAAATTTTCATGGCATGTGGCCAAGTAGTTTGTGAGTTATGACTGTTCTAAGTTGGTCTTCAGAAATTGTAGCTTTCTGGAATTGCTGGACCAGCTTTGATAAATGTGCCTGTTTAACCTGGTTAACTTTGGAATCATGCTGATAGGTTTAAATATGAATTGTAGACAATTTCATAAGATTTCCAGAATGTCTTCTTGCAAGTCATTTGGATTTGTGTAACTCCAGTTATAGCTAAATCTTGTAGCTGCTGTTTGCATGTCCAGAAATTGGCAGATTCCAATTATAGTGTTTGCTTGTATATTGTTAAGTGTGACTTATGCCTTGAGTGATGACTGAGTTAGAGCACATGAGATCTTGGGAAAACTTGTGTCATGCTTGGTGTTGTCGTCTTCTTTGCCATCTTAGCATGATAGATTGTGTGATGGTTAAGTTAAGCATCGCAAAGTACTTAAGTGTGAGTGTAAACTATGCTTGTCCTTGCTTGCTATTTTGTGATGCATCTCATGGTACTATTCTTCATATTCATACACTTGCATATTGCATCTCATCTAGGTACGCTAGATGAACCACGTGAAGGACGTGATGTTGGAGCCAAACCCGAAGACGGTGTTCGATGGATCTATCCCGAAGATGGAAGGACTAAGCAAGTGTTAGGACCTGTGATGTCACCAGGACGGTGCAAGCTAACTGAACTGACTTGTGGCGGATCCCAGGCAAGCCCTGGAGCATTATAAGTCTCCTAATTTATAAAAGCAATTCTTTCTATATATGAGTTATATATTGTTGCATTAAGTTGTAGGAGTTGATTGAAACCGTTGATGCATTTATTACTATCCTTGCCTACCTTATTACCTTTTTTATCCTGTTAGGCCAGGATTGAATAACTGCTTAGCCTTGCTTAGACCGGTAGCGATCGGTGATATCCGGTCACCTACATTATAGGTGGTTACTGGAAGAATTTAGCTATGGAAAGAATGATATCCTGGAATTAACCATGTGTGATGGATAATTGGAGACCGGACGGGAAAAGTTGGAGGCAACCAGACAGGGTTCTGGGGTGCTGTTAGTTTCTGTCTGTGTCGATTAAGGACCGACCGTTGTTGGGCTTCGAGTCATGTTGAACGCATGCCTTACATTTAGCTGGCCGGATAAAGTACCTTCCGACCGCGAAGCTGGGAGATTTTTCGGGCCGAGCAGATTGCCCGCAACGCACTATGCCGGAGCAGGTGTGGTAGGACACGGGGGCGGGATGATAAGGCCAAAGTGCAGTCGGTCGGCCCCCGGGTACATGTGGTTCCTGGCAAACTCGAGATTCCTGGAAAGTTGACTCGGTGATCAATATCTCACTTTAGCGGGTGAGTGAGGTTTGTGTAAGGAATAAATCACCAGCTGGTTAGGAATCGATTCGAATCGCCATCGCTCCTGGATAGTGAGCACTTGACTCGAGTTACTGCATCGTAGTAATTATTATGGAACAATAATGGTTATCTGGATGGTATGAGATATGCTAAATCTAAATTGGTAACTGGATGTTATTGGTTAATCAAGTGATTGCTATAGTACAGGTGCTTACCTAGATGGATAGGCCATAATAAAGATGATGCAAAGTACTTAAAATGGTTTCTTCATGATAGCTTATGCTTTTCGCAAACAAATCAGCTAGCCCACTAAAGAAAGCCTTGCATGATCCTTGGTGTCATTTGTTTTGGTTTCCGACGGGTAAGTCTGCCTGAGTACATTCGAGTACTCAGGGTTTATCCCACCTTGTTGCAGGTGATGTTCTCGACCTGTTGATGATGGTGGCTAACCACCGGTGGGCTCGGTGATTCTATACTTACTTCTCATCTATATGCTTTTGTCGGATGATGTCACTATGCTAGCAATATATTTGGAACTTATATTAATGTAATCATTTGAAAGCTATGTTGTTTTCACTAAGCGATTTTGAAACCCAAACTTGTACTATTATTTGTTAACCCCTTTGTAATATTATTTCCGCTGCAACCCGATGTATGTGATGTGTATTTGCTTAATCACGCGATCTTGGTTATGATGTTGATTTACCGAGGTCTTTCGGGACACTCGGCGGACTACCGGGTTTATATGAGTGAAAGTATGGATGTGTCAACGTGTTAGCGGGGACAACCGTACTTGATCTTGTATAAATTGGGCGGTTCTGTCACACCTTCCCTACAGTTCGATATTTGCGATTCTCTACTCTTTGATTCGTACCTCTTGTAGGGTTAGGATTTTTGAGCCAATTTTAGGTATGATATGTTCGTTCTAGGGTTACCAAGAGGAGTTCCCTGATGTTTAGAAATTGTGCTT
Source organism: Miscanthus floridulus (assembly GCF_019320115.1). Classification (NCBI taxonomy): domain Eukaryota; kingdom Viridiplantae; phylum Streptophyta; class Magnoliopsida; order Poales; family Poaceae; genus Miscanthus; species Miscanthus floridulus. The sequence continues at coordinate 147,292,466 of NC_089581.1, read as the reverse complement.
TCTTACCTCTTCTAGGGTTAGGATTTGGGCTCAGCTTTAGATGTGCTCTTGCCGCTTCTAATGTTAGGATTTGAGCCCAGCTTTAGATATGACGTAGACATGTTTGTTCTAGGGTTACTAAGAGGGAGTTCCATGGTAAATTTAGCATTGTTTTGCTCTTGCCCTCTTTTAGGTTTGGTCGTAAGATGGAGTGGTAAAGAATTTTATAGATCCATTCATATGCGCAACCTACAATGCTTAATTATTACTTTCTTTGCAGGTTTTATGTAGTTGGGATAAATTATTTTTCATTCGGCTAAGATATGGTGCTCTGGTATGCTCTATGACTTCCATACGCTTTTGATCAATGGTATTACATTTATGTTTTTTTAATTTGGCATATGATTGATAGTCGAGAGTTTCAAATTATTTTTTTTAATATAACAAGACTACTACGCCTATTAAACAAGGGGTTCTTCCTATTTATAATATTTTGTTCATTTATTGTGGCAGTTCGATCTCTAAAATAGATTAAACACACGTTGTGCCTTGTGCCTCTCTAATTGATCTTGGTGCTCATATTTTCTACTCTATGTTCGTACCTAAATGTTGATCCCGGTGCTCATATTTTCTAAACTATGTTGGTACCTAAATGTCTAATTGATCAACTACATCAAACCAATCTACCGCTGCATCTCGATTCAATGGTGCTCCTCGAGCAGGAGCACCATCCACGTCGCCCAAAATATTTTCGACCATTGGATTTTCGATTGGACGGTCTAGATTTGTTGAAGCGGCTTCCCAGCGAAGTTGCTTCTCGTCCTGCTTCTCATCTTATCTTCGGCTTCTCTTCCGCTTCTTCTAGCTTCTGATCCGAATCCGATTAAATAAATATATACACGGCTTCTACTTCTCTATCCAGATTATTCTTTACTCTTCTTCCCTCTCCCGGTCCGTCTCTCACCACGGAAGCGGTCACGGGCAACGGCACCGACCGCGTAGGCCGGTGTGGCGACGTCATCCTCTTCCTCCCCACGCCGTCCTCTTCCTCCCTTCTCCCACGGCATGCCCTCCTCCTCTCTCTCCCTATCTCTTTGCTCGCTACCTCTCCCACCGCGGTCACGGCAACGGCCGCCACTGCACGCGAGCGAGAGCCGCGCCTCTCCCACCTCCATCCCGCCGACGTGGCTGCTTTCTGGCGGCGCCTCTCCCATCTCCATCCCGCCGGCGTCGCTGCTTCCTAGCGCCGCCTCCTCCTCCCACTTATCCGCGTGTCCTGTTGTGCTACAGGAAACCCTAGGTATGTCTTGATTTGTTAATTTGTACAATTGAGTTGTGCTACTTTTTTACATGGGAGGCCTGCGACGCGAACTAGGTGAAGATACATTGTCTCTTTTTACCGTACAGATCCTCGCAGAAACACACATCCACGTCACCCTAAATGTTGTTTTTGGCTATGGGATCTTCGATTGGATGGGTGCGTTGTGCTGTGTTGTTCAGTGAATCCCTAGCAGCCATTTTTTGTACCTGATTTGTTTAGGTTGATTACCTGTTTTATGTAGGTTGGATTTGATTCGATTACTATTTCAACCTATTTTATTTAGGTTGGATTCGTGATTCCTCGACTATTTGAGAGGTATGTTTGTTTACTTAACAATTTAACTTATTCTGCCTATTTATTATTGTGTATGCAGCTCACATGTAGATAAATTGTGATGTGCCGTGTAGGCACAATATGAAGAGAGAATTATTTATTTGGCACTAAAACAAACCAGTATTTCGTATTTGGCACTCGAAAATTTGAACTTTCTTATCTGGCATCAAGTTGAAATTTCCTTTCGTAAATGGCACTGCCGTCCATTTAGGGTAGTAACGGTGTCAAGTGACCGGCAAAAAGACATAAATACCCTTGTTTGCAGCAGAAACCCATGGTGCCAAATAGGGAAGTTCAAGTATTTTTGTATGGTGCCAAATAGGGAAGTTCAAGTATTTTCGTATGGACGATATTGGCCTCAACTACTTCCCTCATCCTAGTCTCTGACGTGTAGGCCCCACGCGTGCTCATCGTCAACTGCAGCCACCAGCAGTTTTCGTACGTGTGTACCCATCAACTAATTAGCGGATTGAGATGCTGCAGGCGAACCCCGGGGTGCTACGCCGTCGTGGTGAGCACCGAGAACATCACGCTCAATTGGTACTTCGGCAACGACCGCTCGATGCTGCTGTCCAACTGCATCTTCCGCATGGGCGGCGCCGCCGCGCTGCTGTCCAACCGCCGCGCCGACGCCGGGCGCCTCAAGTACCGGCTGCTGCACACGGTGCGCACCCACAAAGGCGCCGCGGACGAGTGCTACGGCTGCGTGTACCAGCGCGAGGACGGCACGGGCCACGTCGGCGTGTCGCTAGCGCGCAAGCTCATGGCCGTCGCCGGGGACGCGCTCAAGACGAACATCACCACCCTAGGCCCACTGGTGCTCCCGCTGTCGGAGCAGCTCAAGTTCCTCAGGTCCCTCGTGCTCCGTCGTGTCCTCCGCTCCCGCAGCGTCCGTACGTACATCCCGGACTTGTCGATGACCAGTAACAGCAGGCTCCCCAGCAGCTGAGGCACCTGCCCGCTCGACTGCCATGGCCGAGAAGGCAGCCGCACCATGGCCGGCGAGCACGCGCGAGCAGGCCGCCACGCTGCTGCCGAGCAAGCGCGCGAGTGAGCTACCGAGATACCGCCGGTGCTACCGTGCTGCTCTCCCTCTCGCTCGCGGTTATACCTTTGCTCGTCGAGTTCTCCTAATCCAAAAGCAACGGCGGCGCCACCAGCAGGTTTCCCTTCCCTCATATCGGTACTTACGCCACCCACCATCCACCTCGTAGCTTAAGAGGGCGACGAACAGGCACACAACAGAGTGGGCATCGATCTGGGCGGTGCTTCAGCGCGGAGGCAGGCCCATCTCTTTGACGACCGGTGATTTCGCCCACACAGCCTTCACCGGCGCACGGGGCGAAGTAGGCCGAAGTCGAGGTGTGCCACAAGGTCGCAGTGGGTAGGTGCGGCAGCGGCCCCCTCTCTTCGACGCCCGTGGCCCTCCCCAGATCACATCATCTGCCGGCGCACGGGCAAAGGCGGTCAGAGCCGAGGAGGACCGGGTCGGGGAGAAGGCGCGACGGCCAGGCCGCAGCCACGAAGGCCGAGGGCGGGTGCGGCCTGCACGCCGGTGGGCAGGAGTCGCGCTTGCCTGGGCCTCCAGGCGCGGAGGTCGCGGCGCGGTCGCGAAAGCCAAGGACGGTTGCGGCCCGCACGCCGTCGGGGAGGAGGCGCGCTTGCCTGGGCCTCCAGGCGCGGAGGTTGTGCTCCTCGGCGGCGTCCGATGTCCGCGCGTTCGCATGTCGTATGGGGAGAGAGCACCGGAGTTGGAGAAGGCACCAGATCGAGACAACGAACAGGAGAGGAGAAGGGGAACAGGGGCGGCCTCCCGTGGGGTGACCTGCTCGCGCTCTGGCCCTGGAGGCAGGGCAGTCTTGCACAGTGACACAACAGAGCCGGGGAAGAAAGGGAAGGAGGTCGCGGGATCTGGGCAGTCTTCTCTACGTAACAGAGGGGTACGTTAGACATAGGAAGAAAAAACTGACACGGTCAAGCCAGTTAACTAACGGATGACCAATGAAAATGGACGGCAGTGCCATTTAAGAAAGAAAATTTTAACTTGATGCCAAATAGGAAAGTTCAAATTTTCGAGTGTCAAATACGAAACACTGATTTGTTTCGGTGCCAAATAAATAATTCTCCCCAATATGAATCCTTTATGTGTAGGTATCTTTCTTACATCCCTCCTCCTTCTGTTATTATTTGTTTCCTTTTCCTTATTCACAATGTTATTTCTAGTTATGTGTTACACAATGTTATTATTTCTACATATTTCTTTCAGATTTTAGCTAGGCTCATATTTCTTTTAGATTTCAGTTAGGCTCCTTAAAGAGATGTATTTTCCTTCCTTTGTTTTAAGTGTACGCTTCATCTAACTCAGACTATAAGCTCTCCTTTACATTTTAGCTACTCTGCTCAAACAAGGTATATGTATATACAGTGGTTCTTTGAATATATGGTACCATCTACAATTCTAAAATATCTGAGTCTAAGTACATTTCATACTATGAGAATGAGAAGCAATTTCAAGCCCAGGCAATTTCAATAATTACTGGTCCTACACACAAAACAAGATTCAACACCAATCGATCAGCTATTTAGTCTACTGCATTTGCTTAAAAAGTTGGGACTCTTATCTATGATTGTCTCCATAACATAGCTTTTTATTATTGGACCACAAACATTATTTCTATAGTTCTTTTCGTACAAACCAGTTCGTTATGTTAATGAAGGTCAATGTCGTCGTGTTCATATTTTCAGGTTCATCAAGTGCCTGGGCAGCACAGGTAAAAAATATTCAGCACATATTTTCAGGTTCATTCCTATCATATTGTCTCAAATTGGTTAGTTCATGGTTTCATCTGTGATTTGTATTTATTGTGGTGGGTTCAAGTTTGATTTCATACCTGTTCAATATTGAGAATAGAGCTTTGCCGTTTGTACAGTTTTGCAGTGGACAGAGTTTTCCTCAGAGTCAAAATTCATAGTATTAGAGTGAGTTCGTAGCAAATCTTTTTGTAGGATTGGCACTGCGGACAAAGTCGAAGAAACTACCTGTTGCCTTGCCACGCTGGTCTGGTATATTTTTTCCTACCTGCAAATACTATTAGAATTCATATATAATCAGCATATTTTTTTAGCTACCAATAATGCATATCGTTTAGTACCAAATGTTTAAAACTCACAACTACCGATGAATTGGTTGTAGTTCATTTGAAGATTGGTTGTTCCTTTACAACGGCAAGGCCAATATAGATTAAGCTATTGTCATTACTGCATGTCATGGTAGAAACCCTGCTTGGAGATTTTTTCTACATGCTTAGATTATTAGCTTGTTTTGTTGTTCCTCCAAATTAACTAAATCTGCAATAAAAACACTTGCTTACATGATGCTGCTGTGAATGAAAAATTGGATCATCAAGCAATCAGCTTTCATCTTCTTGAGAAGCAGTCTATTCCAATTGGACCGTTTCAATGCTTCACTATGGTCCCAACAATGACTATGCACAGGCGTGTTGGTTTAAACTATGAATCTAGATAAAAAGTTCCTCTCCATCTATTGTAGTGTTCATAAACATGACCTAATGCTAAATGTTGTACATGTTTAACATAAAAAACATTCATATTTGTGATTCCTTCAAACTAACAGGTTCTCTTCTTATTTCTATTTTACAGCTTAGCATGCTGCCCACAGTTAGGCGACAACACTTTATGGCAGTCTGCATTCCTGATTTTGAGCAAAAATTTCTGTTCTTTCTACAATGTATGTTCTTTGTGTACTAAGATAGATATTTATACACACACATGAGTGGGAACCAACACAATAAAAAAAACAGGTGATGAGGGGAACCAACACAACAAAAAAGCAGGTGACGAGGATAACGATAACTTAGAGTTGATTCCTACTTAGAGTTGTACACTGATTCTTTTTTTTGTAAGATTGACTCTATAGAGAAACATTTGATATCCCTTTCATGCTACGGTTAATGTTCCTATTAGTTCAGGCAAGGTAAATGCTGCTATTAGTTTCAGTTAATAAGTTTTGAGTTCATTCTTATTTTCTATGTTGGGGTGTAGCGGTTTCATGGGCATGTTAGCTGCTTCCCGTCTTTTAGGTAAGAAGAACAACAATATTAGTCAAATCCTTTGATTTGGTTGCAGCTGGTTTCTTTTCCCTTGGCCGTGACTAACTGCAGCTAAGAGCTTTGAACCTCTGCCTAGCAGTTTTTTTTTTGTGTTTTGTACTTACAGTTTGGTTCAGCTTTCAAAAGCTCTGTTCAGTAACTAAATAGAAGTAAAATATTTAGAGTACTGTGATGCAGTTGGGATGGTGCATCAGGATGCTTAAAATTGTGAAGGTCACTTTCATGCAATAGTAAATACTCTATTATGTTTTTTGAGTCTCAGTGTTTCAATATTTTTGTCAGTACAGATTCTACTTTATTACTATTAAATTGCCTATACTCAGTTTCACTATTCTCTGTCTGTCAGCAGTACATCAACCCGGTTTTCTTGATTAGTAGCTAGAACAAGTATTCAAGTGAGTAGGTTCAGAAAAAATGGAAGGAGTTATCTCGGCATGTTAGTTTTTCAGTACTTTTGATCTCTAATTCTTTGTGTACATAAGTAAATAATTTTAGTAATTGACATATCAGTTTTGTCAGTATGGTAGCTTTTGCAAGTTGTAACTGTATGATTTTGAAAAATATCAAATGTACATGGAGCTCATCACGTGAACTTGAACATCAGCGTGACCATAACAATGTATTTTCCATTAATGTTGATTATTCTATCTTTCATTTCATTTGTATCTCTTTTATTCAAATGAGTATTTACTTAGTTTTTGCAAGATTTTCTCTCTGCTGCACATGTAAAGCTGATGGTGGAATTGTTGCTACACGTGAGGAGGTCGCATATTTGATTAGATCTGGTTGTCGATTGTTGTAATTTCATTCACTCTTTATTGTTTTATTTTTCTGTAAATTCTAGGTGTAATTGCCTTACTTTATCTACTAGATTTTGCTCCGCTTTCAGAAAACTAGGAGTCATGTAATGCTAGGATATAAATCCTGGTTCCGCCAAGCCAAATTTTAGCCTTGCCAAAACTTCGACGGAACCAATTTGACGAAATAATGTGTTTAGTCTTGTGAGCAAGCCAATAACTAATGTGTCTAACATGCGGGGCCGCATATATAAAGATTTTTATGTTGAATTATACTTATGTAAAATCTTGTTTTGTAATAGAACTTAAATAAATGCATAATTTAGAAAATGTTGTAGACTTGTAGCGCTACAAGCACTGTGTAGGAGGAGCACCGTATCACTGCCGCCGGTGCTCCAGCACGTCCAACTTTCTCGTCTTCCGCCAATTGGGAAACAGTAAATGTGGCAATGTGACGCACGCCGTGGCTTTTCTTTGTCCACAGGAGCAGGCCGGCCTGCGATCCGGCAACCGGGTAGCTCTTGCTTGCTCCTCGTACTTTGTCCCATGCATGGCCGACCAGCCGGCGCTTCAACGATTTCAGTCACATCAGTTCACGTGCATGGCGCCTGACGCCTGTAAGGCCGTAACCGCGCCGAGAGAACCGAGGACGAGGATCAAGAGGTCCACCCGACCACGTCAAGGATTCACACTGTGCCTCCGTAAAAAGAGTTTTTACTTTTTATATAGGATAGCGCTCCGAAGCTTTGGGTGCGCTGAACATGCACCCTTTGGTTGGATGGATCTGAATGTTGCGGGGAGGAATCGGACTCCATTGCAATGGACCAAATTTGGGGTTCATCTGGACACAGAAGCACTATTTCGTCTTGTTCGCTTGGCTTATAAGCCATACTTTTTTAGCCAACAAACAATATTTTTATCTCACAACAAATCAGTCAACAGTACTTTCAGCCATGATTTATCAGCCAAGTGAACAGGGCAAATGCTACTTTGCAATTTATGGGTTGATCTGGACAGAGAAGCACAGCTGACAATGCTATGCTTGCAGGAGTTAATGGAGGCAGGAAGAAAGGCTTGACAGCGTGTTTCAATCCTTGTCAAAAAGTTAGTTAGAGCTTACTGAATTGGCAAGATGTGTATAACTGACAAGAGATTTGAGACTGATTTTTTATCAGATACCTATTATATTAAGGTAATTTGAAATTGTTAAAGCTTCGGTTGACAACCAAGGATTTTATATACAACAAAATAAAGGGGTAGCGAAAGAAAAATGAGAATTACAAAGGAGTACTGAATTATAACAGGATTTACTGACGCGATGGAATACAGAATTACCGAACAAATCTCAGACTTCACTTTATGGTTTGTCTGCAGACGGCTCAGAATATCAGTCATCACCGTAGGACATGAATAACATGGGAATTCAATTTCTTTTATTGAAGCAGGTATGCAGAGTTTTTGTTTCTTCACGGTGGTCTCCTCCGTTGAAAGTTTTTGGCCTGATAATAAGATATGGTTTCACCACAGCACTCGGTAGTGCTCCCGCATGCCTCATTTCTCTGATTCCTGCATGGCATGAGCTCCAGGATGAGATGGGGCAGTCAAGTCTGGGGCAAGGATTGAGTGGAGAGAGGTTTTTTTTTAAGAGTTTTAGGGCCAACGGCCCCAGTCTTTTAGCATTAAAGTAAAAGACGGTTTGAACCGTTTACAGCACATAGGGATGGCATACCACCTCCAGCAGTTAAGCACTCAGTACCAATAAACCACCAGACTTCAGAACCAACAACTCCTAGAAAGGACTGACCAACAGACGCAAAGAAAAGAACGTAGCTAAAACATATCAAAAAAACTTGACGATACTGCTGAACCATCGGGATGAAGAAACTCTTCAGGTCCACCAAAACATCTTCATCCACACCAGTATCGCTGTCATCATCCCCTGCAGAAAAGCTTGCCTCCGATGATCTTCACCAACCATTCAAATCAGGTAGCCACAGCACCAAGCTAAGACCTTGATCTCCCCAATCTTGACTTGCAAAGAAGCTCTCTTGTCTTCCCTGCAGAGAATCAACCAGTTTTGTGCCATAGACACCACTTGTACATAAATTCTTTTGTCTTAATTGAGCGGCAGAGCTCCTGCCTTTGTTTCAAAAAAAAAAGACACCACTTTGTGAAGGAGGATATCCATCCCCTTCCAGTTGCATCTCTGAAAACAAACATCACTTATCAGTTTCCAAATAGACCAAAACGGAGCAGAAGATATCATATCCATTTTGTCTATTACTTAACCAAAATATCCCTATAGAGTCCAGTGATCCACCTAACTGGACTTGAAACACTTTAGAAAGACAACACCACAACTGCTTAGCTACCACACAGTCAAAGAAAAGATGTTGTACTGATTCTTTCTCATCACAAAACAGGCAGAGATCATTTTCTACCTTTCTTCTTTTACCTAAGTTGTCTCTAGTTAACAGCTTATTTTTCGTCAGCAGCCAAAGAAAATAGGAGGGACTTTGATATCCCAAACAGAAGAAATTAACTACTTTATATAAAGACTCTGTAGAATATAATCCATTAGAGTTAAACTTCCAGATTAAAGCATCATCGCTGTCCTCAAAGGAAATAGTTGTAGCTAACTGAAAAACTTCTTCCCACATAAGAAACAACCTATCATCTACTAATCTCCTGAAAGTACATTTCAAATTCACCCCATCCCACAGCTCGGCAATAGTTTTATTTTTCTCACTAACTATCCTATATAATTCCCAATATTGGATGGCCAGGCTAGAAGAGCCCAACCAGTTATCTTCCCAAAAGCACACATTTCTACCATTACCAATTTTCCAAATGTAACCCATCTTTGCTGCTTGAATAGCCCACATGAAACCTCTGAAAAATTCAGAGGACCTTTAGCCTGGAAAATGTTAGGACTACAAGTCTGATATTTGTGATCTAAAAGCTGTCTCCACAGCTTATCACAGGAGCTTTGAAAATGCATAACTCTTAGTGAAGTTCTTTCCATGTGGCCTATGCGTAACTCACGATGCAGTTCAAATATAAGCGCACATGCTTACCTGGTTTCTATCTTATAAACCACCTCAAAAATCTTGCAATCCTCGGCCACCTTCGGTGCCCACTAAATCCAGCGAGATTATTGATCTGAACTCCCCTAACTTTCATCATATCTGAAGTATTCAGCCGACCTGGGCATCGAATTCCAATGCTGTCATGTTCACCAAAACCCACGAGACCTTGAGTTCTGCCATTTTCAAAGGACATACATCCTGCATTCAACTCAGCAAAATGCCTTGTCATGATGGACCTGCCTGTGTTATCTTCCAGATCTGGCTGATCTTTAACTTCTGTCTCAACTGCTTCCTAGTCTTCCAATTGCACTTCAGCCTTTTGCTTTGGTTCTGTCTCGTCTCGCTTCAGCTCTTCCAATTCTGCCTCCTCTTCTAAATTTGTCTTATTTCCCTCTTGCTCTTCTTCCTTAAGAAGCCAATCATTGCCATCAGCATAGGGTGGCGACCAAACAGCAGAAGGCTCGGGTGACCCTTTCTTTGATTTATCTTTCTTAGAAAACTTCTTACGAGCAGTTCTTAATGGAACTCTGATCAGGCTTCTGAGTTCATGAAGGTCTTTTATGTTTCCTGGCGATCTATTTGTAATCTTTGGCACTGGTTTTCCATTTGCTATACAATCAGCACATCTTAAATATTCACTTGAGTAATATGAATAACTCCAAACATAGGTTGATAGAGCTCTTTTGCTGTCCAAATTTAAAGAGCCCTCAAAGGATTCCAAAATATCCTCCAAAACCCACTTGAAGCGAACTGCTTCAGGCCTATTGACAGCAAAACAAGCCAACGCTTCCATAACATCATCAGATAGACTTTTTGATTTGTGCAGCACCTCAAAACTATCTGTCATTGCTTTAAAACCTATCCTCACATTTCCTACCATGCCATCTTTGCACAGATGATTGTAGTTTACCCCCATTTTCATAAGAATGCATCTTGGGTCTTGAATGAAACGGTTGGATGAGTCCTCCTCTCTTATCTAAAAAATTTCAGCCTTTCCAACCTGCCAACCTTTGATGTATAAATTTCTTCCATAAATAAAGAACGTTATTTCATGTTCTTTATAAACAAATGTCAAGTGAAAAGTCCCATTTTCTGGAGTTATATACACTTCAGCCACAGGCCCCAAATAGCTTGACAAATCAGTTGGTGTACTATTTGACTTACACCATTCTTGAATTTTTCTTATTGCATTGAGATAGCTACGTTTGCTCGCAGTCAAGTCTTCTGGATTTAGAATAACCCTTGCAGTATTTCCAGGAAATTTCTGTGAGTCCCCAGATCTCTGAAATTTGAAACAAACACATAAATTAGCTTATCTCATAAATACAAAATAAATTCAAAAAAGTGTTCACTTGTAACTATCTACCTTCCTCTTCTTTCCAAAATCCAACTGAGTAGTTCCATGAAACGTTCTAGGGAATGACCAGTTTGTATTCAACATGTAAGAAGTTTGTGGTCCCTTTGTTCTAGAAATCATTGTGCTCTGAAACATAAAGGAACACTCAAAGTTACTATGTTGATACTGAAAAGGCACAGCATCCAGAGCTTAATTCAAAGTTACTATGTTGATACTGAAAAGGCACAGCATCCAATTCCAATAATAAACCACAGGCTAATTACTTTTTTAGTGATAGCAATAAGAGCTGGAATAGTTTCCAATTTTCAGTCTGCTTCACCTTAAACTTTGCATTTTCATTCACAGCTTGTTGAAGTTTTCCCTCTAAAAGGTCTATCTGTTCTGAGACTCCTCTGGTATGCTGAATTCATATATAAAACCATATGCATCAGTAATGGCACTGGAATGTTTGCAATAAGAAAGGTAAACTACAGCAAACCATATATACTGTGGCACTCCGAATTTAACAGCACTATCTGCGCAAAGCAGATGGTTTTTTTAATCATAAAAAAAAGAAATAGATGAACATACAGAACAAAACACTATAACAAATATTCCCGGATTTTGCAAGTGAGCAATGTTCAGAGCTCTTTCACTAAAAAATACGAATCCAAAGGGTACATGCATCCTGAACATAATTGGAGTGGTTCTGAAAAGGTATGAATTCAAAGCATACATGCATCCAGAGCTTAATTCAAAGTTACTATGTTGATACTGAAAAGGCACAGCATCTAATTCCAACAATATACCACAGGCCAATTACTCGACACAAATGCATATATGTAACTTCTGGGGAAATAAACAAGAGACACTGCAAAGTGAGCAAAACACCATCCAGACAGACACCAATATAAACCATGCTAGTACAGACTGACAGGACAGTTGGGATAAATCTCAAGAATAACTGTAACAAGAGTTGCTTGTGAACTGACCTGCACAGCTGCTCCAAGTGCAAGAACCTCATCAGGGTTGACTGTCACATTGGGGTCCTTTCCTGTCATTTTCTTGACAAGCTCTTGAACGGCTGGTATTCTAGTTGAGCCACCAACAAGAATAACTTCATCAGTATCTTTGAATTGCAACTTTGCATCTCTAAGGGCATTGTCCACAGGGGTCCTCAGCCTGAATGACAGTTTGACAAAAAATATATATCAGCAACAAGTTCTATCTTCAATCCAATCGGACCATATTTAACCACATGCTAGTAGCTGTCAGAAGCATGCAAAATTATGTACATCTATAATCTTTGATCCGACTATGCTATCATGGGCCATAATTATGTACCTGTCAAGGAGATTTGAGCATAGCTCTTCAAATTTAGCCCTGGTAAGAGTAGTCTCAATATGCTTGGGGTCAGACTGACTCCAACAGCGTAACCCATACACGAGACCTATTTCATGATTTGGGTAATGTACAGTAAAAAAAGGTTACGTCCCGTAACTTCGTCTCTCCAACAGAGGAGCCCCAAATCCCATCCACGAAAATATCTGAGCCTCACTCCTCGACCCTATCCACGCCGCCATCCCAGCAGGTTCGCGCCGTCCATCTCGCTGCGGCCCTGCGTCCAGGCTCCTGCGCCGGCCGCCGCGGAGCCGGAATCCACCCGTGCCGGCCGCCGCGGAGCCGGCAGCACCACCGCCATCCGCCGCGGCGCTGCCCGCCATGGAGCTCAGCGGCGAGCGCGGCGTCCTCCTCGGGCTAGCTGACCATCTTGATGGCCACCTCGCGGCCGGCGTACCTGCTGGAGTAGACGCGGCTGTGCCGGCCTGACGCAAACTTGCCCCGGATCTCCAGCTTGGACAGGTCGGCGCTCCACAGCTCCTCGCCGCCGCCCCGGATCCTGGCGCCCGGCGGCGCTACAAGGTACTTGGACCACGACACCGCCTTCTTGTACTCGCCCAGCGAGAGCCGCCGCTCCAGCTGCCTCCCCGGCCCGCGGCCATTGCCGCCGCCGCTCTGCTTGAAGCACTGCAGGCTCTTCATGTGCCCCCAAGATCGTAGCTTTCTGAGGAGGAGAGTTGGGGTGGATCTTTGGTTGAAGCAAGGCGAACGAACCGAAGCGTCTATGCAGACTCTCGTGAAAGCCTCGTGCGGTGCCGACGCGAGCGAGCGCGGACGAGCGGGGCCGGCGGCGCGGCCGGTGTGGGAGCGGGTCACCTCAGCGTTGCGGAGGCGTGCTTGGGTAGACCATCATCCGAGATTTGCGTACTGAGCGGAGAGGGCATGCTTTTTTGCGTATCGCTTAGGTGGGCAGGCAAAATGGTTCGTCCGTTTGGGTCAGCCGTTAGAGGCTGTTTTCGGTAGTCAAAGCAACTATGCATAACGTATTTTGGGTTCGCATCCTTTGTTGGAGACAGTCTCATCTGCAGTAGCTGTAATAAAAGGCAAGCTGAAGAAACAGATAAGAAATTAGAACGGAGCAAGCAAAAAAAACACGCTTTAAGGATGTTAATGCTGAGAAAAAAAAAGAACCTTACGTTTGTTTGGGTCAAAGATGACAGCTCCATCTTTGCCTTCTCAGCTGATTCTGTCAGTCGCTGTAGAGCTTGCTTATCCTTTAGCAAGTCTACCCTCATCATTCTTGAAGTTTCCCACGAGCCAATCGACAATTCTCTGAAAGCATATATGGCATTATAAAAACATGCGTTTTGCAGAAGCTTTGAGTTATCACATCCACAGCAACCACTTAAGATTACTGTACCACTTATGATTACAGTTCTACAGGAAGGAAAATTACCAAATCCAGTTCAAAGTATATTAGCAGTTGCGCTATCAATCCCAGAATATGTAGTGTTGCTTACCTCTTTGACCCCACCAAATTTTAACATATTTTACAAATAGTGGATTCTAAAAATCATAATGACTAGTGTATATAACCTCATTGAAAAGAAAGAGCATAATATTTGGTGCATAATTTAGACATTGGCACACTGCATTGGTAAGTGCTGATGGTAGTGCTAACTGTGAGCTCCCAGAAGAACTAACACAAATAACATGTACAATACCAAGAAATTAAGAACACACTGTGTCAACATCAATATGAGATTACAATGCGAAGGAAGCAAGAATTTTTGTGTGCCAAGAGAGAGGGGAAGATAAAGAAAAATCAAGAAACCTTTAGAATTGCAGTAAAAAAAAATGCATTTACTGTTGAAAAAACATAACCAATGACTAACCTTGTCAAAGTCATCACCACCAAGGTGTCTCCCGATGTAGACAGCACCTCAAAAACACCATCACCAACTTCAAGAACTGAAAATATAAGGGAAATATATGATCCAAGAGGAACCAACAATTTCATTTAAAATATCTCTCAACAAGCCAGGGGAATTACAACAAAAAAAATGTGGACATGATAATATGGTTCATGATACGTGACACCTTTCAGTTTTAGGGTTTGCTAGGGATTTGTTTAGGATTTTATTTGAGATTCTTTTGTCCACCAAGATTCTCATGTAATTCTGTATGAACCTTCTGATCATACCTCTCTCATATTACTATTCTTCTTCTTCATCTCCACCGGACTCCACCCCCACCATTTTCATAAAACCCAATATTCCGTTTTGACTTCCAAGTTCCAAATGGGACTACAGTATTCCGTTTTGATTTCCATGTTCCAAATGGGACTACACGGCTACATATGAGCATAACATAATACTATAACATGGCTCCCAACTTGCTGTCACATTACAACTATAGGTACTAAAAAAAATTGTAGCCTAAATCTTTCCAGACAAAAGGTTTATCTGTTAAACCTCCTATAGGGTATGCACTGCAACATTCTATAAAGCTACCTAAAATTATACATTATGTGATAAATGTGAACAGACACATGGCTGTGGAGAGCTAATCACGCAGGAATAACTTGGTCTGAAGTCTAAAAATCTCTGAGAAGTAGGTATTCACAAACACCAAACAGGACAGATACCTGAAACGTCAAAGGTGCCAGCTCCAAGGTCAAAAACCAGAATTGTTTCATTGTTCTTTTTTTTCAAAACCATATGCTAGCGATGCAGCGGTGGGCTCATTTATAATACGCAGAACCTCCAGCCCAGCAATGTGGCCAGCATCTTTGGTTGCTGTCCTTTGTGAATCATTGAAGTAAGCACGGACTGTGGTCAATGTTTGATAATCTACTATTTTCTTGTGTGAACACATAGTAAGGGAAGACGACGCCGAACTGCCCCCCTGCTGTGGTATTGTAGCCGCTGTAGAGGCAGGCGTCGAACGACTCACCTGCCGGACTGTAGCCACATGCAGGGACAGACGCAGAAGTCAGTCCTGCTGTGTTATCTAGTCACTGTTGCAGTAGGGCAGCTATACTAGGACAAGATGGATAGAATTGTATATATAGTTTGCCATTGCAACTCAACAAAGAGAGTTCAGATTTGCCATCTCCTATACAGGGCTCCGGCCAATGCTGGTGCCTATACTGTATGTGTATGCTCTGTTCTCCCTCTTCTTCTACCTCGAGCCATAGTGTGTGTGGTCGGACAACCTCTGTCGTGCTCGGCCGTGGTCGGCAAGATTGGTGAGTGGTCCACTCACCTGAGCCGGTGATCCTGTGGGCTAACAAGTGGTATCGGAGTTGTACAAGCGCCGTCGCCGGACTAACTGCTAGCGATAATGAACGGTTCGAAAATAGACGACAACAGTGGCACTGCTGTGGCTGCCTAGCCACGACCGGAGGTCGTTGTTCGCACGGTGTGGGAGGTCAGTGGTGATGGATAAGTCTCTATGGTCTTTGTGGGGGGCTGCAGCAGCAGACAACAACATGGTGGTGTGGTCTTGCTGCCCATAGGACAGCATCCTTGACTAGAGGACACATATTAACATCTAGGACAGCATCTAGGACAGCATCTAGAACTAGCATCTAGGACAGCATCTTGGTATATGCTTGGTTGGCTAGCAGCCTATAAATATGTATCCCCAACCTCTTAGGTTGACATGACATTGAGAAATAAACCAGAAAATTGTCCTAACTCCTAGTGTCATCCTCTCTCGACGAGAGTAAGAATTCTGCTACTACCAAGAGTGAGAATTCAGCGACTAACAACTGGTATCAGAGCCGTATTATCCTGTAGCCTGAGCATCTCTTGCTCATCTTCTTTCCCAGCCTCGCAACAGCCCCAGCTACGAGCAGCAGCAGCTCCGGCCGCTCCTGCTCACTCCTCCCCCGCGCGTCTGAAGCAGCCCTCTCCCCACGCAGCAGCCCTCCGGTAGCGCATCATGTCCGCAGGGCAGTCTCAGCCCTCGGTCGCCTCGAGCACGCGGCGACGGCAGGAGGCCGAACTTGCCGCGGCGACGGCAGGACGCCGAACTTGCCGCGGCAGAGGAACGCGAGCGAGCGGCGGTAGAGACCGCTGCGGCGGCGGCAAGGGCATCGAGGCTGGCAGCGGCGGAGCTGGCAGCAGCCAGAGCGGAGGCGGAAGCAGCGACGGTGGCGAATGCAGCGCGTGCGACGGCAGCGGAGGTCGAGGCTCTGCGCGGCAGCATCGGCAGCTCCATTTCCACTGACGACAACGCCGACGCAGACCTCGAGCTACTAGAGAGGGAGGCAGCGCGAGCGCAGGTGGCGCAGTGGGCAGCCGCGCACGCCCACAAGCGTGGCGGCAGCCCAGACAGGCGCGGACACGTTGGCGGCGCTCCTAGAGGAGGCGCGCACGGCGGTGGCGCTCCTGGGGCAGCCGCGCACACCCACGAGCGCGGTAGCCCAGACAGGCGCGGACGCGCCGGCGGCGCTCCTGGAGAAGGCGCGCACGGCAACGGTGGCGGACGGGTTGATGGAGAGCGCGGCCTTCACAGGCAGCGTGGCTCTCTCCCCGGATTAGTATCGATGGGTCGATGGAGAACGCGGCCTTCACAGGCAGCATGGTTCTCTCTCCCCGGATCGGTACCATGGTTACCACGGGCTCTAGGCTGTTGTCAGGGACGTCGGTCTCGACGGTGGGTGGCCTACCCTCACCAAGACCAACTACGTCGAGTGGACTGCGGTGATGAGGGTGAAGCTCCAGGTGGGGCACATGTGGGAGGCAATCCGATACGGCGACGGCGACTACGACCTAGATCGACGGACGCTGGATGCCCTCATCGCTGTAGTCCCGCCCGAGATGCAGTTCTCGCTTACCAACAAGCGGACTGCCAAGGAGGCTTGGGACGCCATTGCTGCGGCACACATCGGCAGCGACCACGCCCGCAAGTCCACACTGCAGGCACTTCGCAAGGAGTGGGAGAACCTGGCCTTCAAGCCAGGTGAGGACGTTGATGACTTTGCTCTCCGTCTCAACACTCTGTTGCAGAAGATGGTGCAGTTCGGCGATGACACCTACGGCGAGGAGAGGGCTGTCGAGAAGCTCTTTCGCTGCGTCCCCGAGAAGTACAAGCAGATGGCTCGCTCGATCGAGTCCCTGATGGATCTCTCCACGATGTCGATCGAGGAGGCGATAGGTCGCCTCAAGGTCATCGACAGCGATGAGCCACAGTCTCTCTTGAGGCCCATCACACTGGCGGGAAGCTCCTTCTCACTCGGGAGCAGTGGCTTGCCAGCCAAGGTGATCGGAGGAAGGGGGAGCCTTCTTCCACGACAGGCGGTCGCAAGCGTGGCAAGCCACGCAAGGCGCGCAGAGACACCTAGGCCGAGGCGCGAGGACATGCCGAGGGTGATGCCCGCGGAGGCGCCCAGGGTGGCACCGCCAGCAGGCACAAGCCGGCACGAGACGACGCCTGCCGCAACTACGGCCAGCTTGGCCATTGGGCCAAGGACTGTCGACAGCCACGACGCGGCCAGGCCCACGTCATAAAGGCGGAGGAGGAGGAGCCGGCTCTGTTCATGGCACATGCAAGCATCAAGCTACCTCCAGCGGCACCGGCCACAGCGGCTCTTCTCCACCTTGACGAGCCAAAAGCACATGCCCTCCTCGACGACAGCTCCGGCAACGACAAGACTGACGAGTGGTGCCTCGACACCGGCACCACCCATCACATGACCGGTCGACGAGAGTTCTTCACCGAGCTTGACTCTAGCGTCCGAGGCTACGTCAAGTTTGGGGATGCCTCCGGCGTGGAGATCAAGGGCGTCGGCTCCATCATCTTCACCGCCGTGTCTAGTGAGCACAGGCTGCTCACCAGAGTCTACTACATCCCTGTGTTGAGGAACTCTATCATCAGCTTGGGACAGCTGGATGAGAACGGTTCGCGCGTGGTGGTTGGGGATGGAGTCATGAGGATTTGGGATCGTCGTCGTCGCCTTCTTGCCAAGGTAACCAGAAGCGCAAATCGACTCTACGTCCTCAACGTGTAGGTGGCACAACCCCTCTATCTCGCTGCTCATTGGGACGACGAGGCGTGGCAGTGGCATGAACGTTTCGGGCACCTTCACTTCGAGGCCTTGAAGTGGCTCAGTGCCACGGAGATGGTGCGAGGCCTGCCGTGTCTCGACCATGTGGAGCAGCTCTGCGATGTCTGTGCGTTGACGAAGCAGAGACGACTCCCCTTTCCCCAACGGGCGAGCTTTCGAGCTAAGGAAAGGCTCGAGCTTGTGCACGGGGACTTATGTGGCCCGGTGACATCGGCCACACCGGGAGGACGACGCTACTTCTTGCTGCTCGTCGACGACCTCTCCCGCTACATGTGGGTGATGGTCCTCGGCAGCAAGGGAGAGGCTACGGATGCCATCAGGCGCGCGTAGGCTGCTGCGGAGGCAGAGTGCGGCCATAAGCTGCGCGTGCTGCGCACCGACAACGGTGGCGAATTTATGGTGGCTGAATTCGCGTCGTACTGCGCTGACGAGGGCATTCGACGCCACTACTCCACGCCATATAGCCCGCAGCAGAATGGCGTTGTCGAGCGATACAACCAGACGGTTGTGGGGATGGCTCGGGCCCTCCTCAAGCAGAGGGGGATGCTGGCTGTCTTCCGGGGAGAGGCGGTGGTGACGGCCGTCTACATCCTCAACCACTTGCCTACCAAGGCGCTCGACGGTAGGACGCCGTACGAGGCTTGGCATGGGCGCAAGCTAGCGGTCTCCCACTTATGGGTCTTCGGTTGCCTCGCGTTCACCAAGGAGCTTGGCCACATCAGCAAGCTCGATGACAGGAGCACTCCGGAAGTGTTCATCGGCTACGCGGAGGGCTCGAAGGCCTACCGCATCCTCGACCCCAAGACACAGCGTGTGCGCATGGCGCGCGACGTTGTGTTCAACGAAGGGCGAGGATGGGCGTGGGACAAGGCGGTGGACGATGGCTCGGCTCCGATGTACAACTTCACTGTCGAGTACGTCCACTTCGAGGGAGCTGAGGGAGTAGGTAGCTCTTCTTCGACGAGCGCGTCTACCCCAGTCCCCGAGCCTCCACCAACCCCGGCGCCTGCTACTCCAACAGCACCACGCTCTCCAGCCAGGACCTCGGCTGCGATGAGTTCTTCGCCGGCTCCACCACAACCGGCAACGCCACGCACTCCAGTACCGACAGGCACCACTCCGGGCATGTCTACTCCACCACCAGCTCGTGTCGAGCATGGCCCGGTTGAGCTCGCTACTCCGCTCTCTCACGACGAGGAGCGTGTCGATGCGTACCACGACAGCGAGCCGTTGCGGTACTGTACGATGGAGAACCTTCTCGGCGACCAGCCGGTGCCGGGACCGGTGCCTCATGACCTGGAGGCGTAGTTGAACCTTGCGTGTGACGACAGCGAGCCTCGGTTGTTTGCAGAGGCCAAGAGACATGCGGCATGGCGTGCCATGATGTAGTTGGAGATGGATACGGTTGAGAAGAACCGCACCTGGGAGCTTGCGGACCTTCCTCGTGGTCACCGCGCGATCACCCTTAAGTGGGTGTACAAGCTGAAGAGGGATGAAGCCAGTGCCATCGTCAAGCACAAGGCTCGCTTGGTGGCACGAGGTTTTGTGCAGTAGAAGGGGGTCGACTTCGACGACGCCTTTGCTCCTGTGGCACGGATGGAGTCCGTGTGACTCCTCCTTGCGCTAGCTGTCCAGGAGGGCTGGCGTGTTCATCACATGGATGTCAAGTCGGTGTTCCTTAACGGCGACTTGAAGGAGGAGGTCTACGTGCACCAGCCGCCGGGATTTGCGATCCCCGGCAAGGAGGGCAAGGTGCTCCGCCTACACAAGACCCTCTATGGCTTACGGCAGGCACCGAGGGCGTGGAATGCCAAGTTGGATTCCACGCTAAAGGGGATGGGCTTCGAGCAAAGCCTGCATGAGGCGGCCATCTACCGACGGGGCAGTGGAGGTAATGCTCTACTGGTGGGTGTCTACGTCGATGACTTGGTGATCACCGGCACCAAGGATGCAGAAGTGGCGGCATTCAAGGAAGAGATGAAGGCCACCTTCCAGATGAGTGACCTAGGGCCTCTCTCCTTCTACCTGGGAATCAAGGTGCACTAGGATGACTCCGGGATCACGCTTCGACAGACCGCCTATGCCAAGCATGTCGTTGAGCTAGCTGGGCTCACCGACTGCAACCCAGCTCTCACTCCAATGGAGGAGAGGATGAAGCTGAGCCGTGACAGCACGACGAAGGAGATGGACGCTACGTAGTACCGGCGTCTTGTGGGGAGCCTTCGCTACCTCGCCCACACACGGCCGGACTTGGCATTCTCCGTCGGCTATGTTAGTCGGTTCATGCAGCGACCGACGACGGAGCACCAGCAGGCTGTGAAGAGGATCATCCGCTACATTGCGAGGACTCTCGACCACGGCCTCTACTACCCTAGGTGCCCTGGGGCGGCACACTTCGTTGGGTACAACGACAGCGACCACGCCGGTGACATCGACACCAGCAAGAGCACGAGCGGGATCCTCTTCTTCCTCGGCAAGTGCCTCGTTAGCTGGCAGTTGGTCAAGCAGCAGGTGGTGGCCCTGTCTAGCTACGAGACCGAGTACATAGCGGCCTCCATCGCTTCGACTCAGGCGCTCTGGCTCGCTCGACTGCTTGGTGATCTCCTCGGCAGAGACACTAGAGCGGTGGAGCTCAGGGAGGACAACAAGTCCGCTCTGGCCCTGGCAAAGAACCCCGTCTTCCATGAATGCAGCAAGCACATCCGGGTGAGGTACCACTTCATCCAAGGCTGTTTGGAGGAAGGGGGCATCAAGACGAGCTACATCAACACCAAGGACCAGCTTGCGGACCTGCTCACCAAGCCCCTTGAGAGGATCAAGTTCCTTGAGCTCTGCTCCAGGATCGGGATGGTTCAACTTTCCCATAAGACAACGCACAAGACTTAGGGGGAGATGATGGATAAGTCTCTATGGTCTTTGTGGGGGGCTACAGCAGCAGACAATAGCATGGTGGTGTGGTCTTGCTGCCCATAGGACATCATCCTTGACTAGAGGACAGCATATTAGCATCTAGGACAGCATCTAGGACTAACATCTAGGACAGCATCTTGGCATATGTTTGGCTGGCTAGCAGCCTATAAATATGTATCCCCAACCTCTCAGGTTGACATGGCATTGAGAAATAAACCAGAAATTTGTCCCAACTCCTAGTGTCATCCTCTCTCGATGAGAGTAAGAATTCTGCTACTACCAAGAGTGAGAATTCAGCGACTAACTAGCGGCACCAGCTGACTGACGCTGACTCGCACCAACTATGGAGAGTGGTCGGTGACCATGAAAGTCAAGCTCAGAGCCTGACGGCTCTGGAATGCTGTTGACAAGGGCACCGACAATGAGGAAGATGACATGTCAGCGTTGGAGGCTATCATCGCTGCTGTACCGACGGAGTACAGGGAGCCATTGGGGCAAAGAGTTCTACTAAGGAGGTGTGTCAGGCTATTGCGGCGATGCGTGTCGGTTCCAACCGCACAAAGAAGGCGATGGCCCAGCTTCTGAAGCAGGAGTACGCCAACCACAAGTTCAAGGATGGTGAAATGGTGAAGGATTTCTCCCTCTGCCTGCAGACGCTCATCAGCAAGCTGAAGAGCCACGGCGTCACCATCAACGAAGAGGAGGTGGTCTCCAAGTACCTCCACTCTGTGTCGGCAAGTACATCCAGATCACTCTCTCCATAGAGACGATGCTGGACTTGTCCACCCTCACCATTGAGGATGTGACAGACCGTCTGCGGGCGGTGGACGAGCGCCTAGAGCAGGAGACAGCAACAAAGGACAGCGGCAAACTGCTGCTGATAAAGGAGGAGTGGGTTGCTCGGAGGAACTCCGGGGTAGCCTTCTCTAGCCACGGTGGCGATGGCAAACGCCGCGGCAAGGCTTCTTCGAAAAAGAAGAAGCAGGTCGACCCAACGCCTACCGGCGCTATGGGAAGACGGGTCATTAGGCATGGGAGTGCCCAAATCGCAAACAGGAGAAGAAGGCTGAGGCTCATCTGGCGTAAGATGATGATGATGACGAGGCTACTATCCTGATGGCGACGTTCTGTGCACTGCACGACTGTAGGGTCGAGATGTTGACTAGAGGAGGGGTAAATAGTCATTTCTAAAACTTAATCGCATTGGCTAACCGAAATAAGTACGGAATTAAAACTATCAATCTAGCCAAGACTACACCCCTCTATCTATATTCTCTAGCACCTTGCAAAGATCCTAATTAAACAACAAAGGTGCTGGGCTAACTATAGCTCACCTAACCAATGTTAGGAGCAATATCACACAAACTTATGCCACTATTATTTCAAGCAATGAGGGAGCTCCTACACATGCTAGTAAGCAAAAGCACAAAGCCAACTAAGCTCACTAGCGATGCTCAATAACAAGGCAACCAATGCCAAATTAGAGAGCACAAATACTTAGCTACACAAACTAAGCAAAGTGACAAACAAGGTTACACAAACTAAATTAGCCACACAAGGGAGCTACTTCTATGCTACACAAGTAAGAAGATAACTAGTGAGCTACACAAGCTAACTAATTATAAGAGCAACTACACAAGCACAATGTATATAAAAGTAATCACAAGTTTGTGTAAGAGGATTGCAAATCAACGGGAAGAACAAAGTTGACACGGTGATTTTCTCTTGAGGTTCATGTGCGTGCCAACACACTACGTCTCCGTTGTCTGGACCGCTCACTTGGTGGTTCGGTGGCTAATTGGCATCACCCTCCATGCCCGCACGTCAGGCACCGCAAGAACCTACCCCGAAAATAAGGGTAGCTCAATGACATGCTCAACTAGAGTTGCTCTTTGCGGCTCCCGCGGGGCGAGCACAATGCCCCTCACAAAGTTCTTCTCCGGAGCACCACACAAGCTTCTTACGGGCTTCGACGGAGACCACCACCAAGCAGTCTAGAAGGTGGCAACCTCCAAGAGTAATAAGCACCACCGGTTTGCAACTCGATCACCTAGTGTCACTCGATGCAACCTCACAATACAATCGCACTAGAATCGCTCTCTCACACAATCGGATGATCACTATTAAGCATATGTAAGATGGAGGACTCCCAAGCACTACTACACAAGACACCAAGACTCTAGTGTGCTCAGCTACCGGCACAAGGCCGAGACCCCTTCTATTTATAGCCCCACAGGCCAAAATAGCCGTTACCCCTTCACTGGACATTTTTCGGCTTGACCAGACATGCCGGTCATATCGACCAGACGTAGGACCTCAGCGTCCGGTCAACGGATGCTCGCCACGTGTCGCCTCCGTTCAACTTCAATCGGTCAAGTGATGACCGGACGCAGCTGCTCAAACTAACCGGACGCAGCAACCACAGCGTCCGGTCGTTTCCAGTAAGATACCAGTCGCGACCGGACGCGTCCGGTCGGTCACGATCGAACGCAGCGTCAGCGTCCGGTCCTTCTCCAACTTTTCTGTGTCGCCTACATCACCGTACGTCAGCCTGACTAGACGCACTCTGCCAGCGTCCGGTCACTTCCAGCGCCAGCGTCCAGTTGAAGACTGATACCTGCGCGCTCTCTGCTGCAACTGACCGGACACAGGACTACAGCGTCCGGTCACCACGTGACTAGCGTCCGGTCAACATGTGAGACCCTATCTTCTCTAAATAGGGCACTGATGGCACCGTCGGACTGTCTGCACTCTACGGGCGAACACTCCGCTGGTGGAGTTTCGAACCCTTGCCTCCGTTCCTTCACCAAGTTGATCCACATCAACTCCAACTTCTCCTTTGTAAATGTGCCAACACCACCAAGTGTACACCACCTTGTGTATGTGTGTTAGCATTTTCAGAATCATTTTCCAAAGAATTAGCCACTCAATTTTCCATGCCACTCAATCCTTGCGACGATGTAAAGTTAGATCACTCGAGTGGCACTTGGATGACCGATATGCAAACAAGTTTGTCCATCTTGATAATATGGCCATCTATTCTAAACCCGATCATCAACTTCTCTACACACCTATGACCGGTGAAATAAAATGCCCTATGTTATACCTTTGCCTTGCGCATTCCATTTCATCTCCTTCAATGTCGATGCAACACATGCACCAACATGATCAACAATGATATGATCCACTTCATATCATCACATGATCATATTGGTTCATCGATCTTGACTTCACTTACTTTTCACCGTTGCCTTCATCCATCAGCACCAAGTCTTACTCAAGCTTCACCGCCATGCGGTCCATCGCTCCAAAGCCTCCGACTTGCCCTTCACGCTTGCAACCAGTCCATCAAGCCAAGTCTTGTCTTAATCTTCTCCACCTTGATCACATAACTCAATGTCATATCTCATGTGCAATGAGCCCATTCATCATCACATGTGTGAGCTTTGCAACATCTCCAAGTCATTTTCACCTTCATGGCATATGTTGCTCACACATATGAACCTGTGGACTAATCACATGTGTATCTTACATAAACACAATTAGTCCACATAGGTTATCACTCAATTACCAAAACCACACAAGGACCTTTCAACGACATCGAGGCTGAGGAGAAGGAAGAGGCGACGACGGTGGAAGGACCTAGGAAGGCCCTGAAGGTTGTCAACCTCGACGAACCGCATGCCCAAGTTCACCTCGGACGTGTGGGCGTCGACCAGGAGCATCGGTGGTATCTGGACTATGGTGCCAGCAACCACATGATGGGCTCCAAGATAGCCTTCTCCGAGCTCGACGACGACGTTACCGATACAGTGAAGTTTGGTGACAGCTTAAGGGCGGCAATCCAAGGGCGTGGTACCATCATCTTCAGGTGCCAGAACTGGGAGCACCGTGCGCTAATGGATGTATATTACATCCCGTAGCTGCGTTCCAGCATCATCAGCATTAGTCAGTTGAATAAACGCGGTAGCGAGGTACTGACCAAGGACGGAGTCCTTAGGATCAGGGACCGAGAGCAGCGACTTCTCGCTAAGGTGAAGAGGTCATAGAACCGGTTGTACCTGCTCAACCTAAAGGTAGAGCAGCCGGTGTGCCTGGCGGTAAGGCACACCGTGGAGCCGTGGCTGTGGCATGCCTGGTTCGGACATCTCAGCTTCGACGCGCTTGGTCGGCTGGAGAAGATGGTCCGAGGGCTACCCCACATCAAGCACGAAGGTGAGCTATGTGATAGCTGCCTGGTCGGGAAGCAGAGGAGGCTACCATTCCCGAAGGCGGCCAAGTATCGCGCAAAGGACGCTCTCGAGCTCATCCACGGCGACCTCTGCGGATCGATCACCCCAGCTACAAACGCTGGTCGGCAGTACTTCCTCCTGCTCGTGGATGATTACAGTCGTTACATGTGGCTGCAACTCCCGACGAGCAAGGACGAAGCGATGTCGGCGATCAAGAAGTTCAAGATGCGCGCGGAGGCCGAGAGTGGCAAGAAGCTCCGCATGATAAGGGCTGATCGCGGTGGTGAATTCACTTCGGTGGAGTTCGCTGAGTACTGCACGGATCAGGATGTGGTGCGACACCACAGCGTGTCGTACTCGCCACAACAGAATGGCGTGGTAGAGAGGCGGAACCAGACGGTGGTCGGCATGGCTCGATCCATGATGAAGGCCAAAGGCATGCCGGCAAGGTTCTAGGGTGAGGCGGTGACCACGGCGGTGTTCATCCTCAACCGCGCTCTGACCAATGCCCTGATGGGCAAGACGCCGTTCGAAGCTTGGTATGTGCGCAACCGAACGTGTCCTTTCTTCGGACATTCGGCTGCATCGACCACGTCAGGAAGACGAAGCCGATCCTCACCAAGCTGGAGGACAGGAGCACACCGATGGTGTTCCTGGGCTATGTGGAGGGTACCAAGGCGTACCGGCTCTACGACTCACGCGGAGACAAGATACTTGTCTCGCACGACGTCGTGTTCGACGAGAAGGCGGCTTGGGACTAGAACAGTCCGAGCACGGGGGAAGCTGGTTGCTTCACCAGCACCTTTGTCGTCGAGCACCTGGTCATCCACAGTGGTGGAGACGCTAGGGAACAGGTGCCGAGCACTCCAGCGGAGCCGAGCACTCCTGGGGAAGTGCCAAGCACTTCGGTAGGGATGCCTAGCACTCCTGAAGGGATGCCGAGCACGCCAGAAGTGATGCCGGGAGGTTCTGCAGTGGTGGCGACCACTCCAGGACGGGTGGCGAGCACTCCCGTAGCGAAGCCAAGAGGTCTTGTAGTGATGCCGACCACTCCAAGACTGAGGCCGAGGACTGCAGGAGTAGTGATGAGCTGTCCAGAAGTAGTGTCGAGCACTGCAACCAGGGTGCCGAGCACTCAGGCGGAACAAGGAACTCCATCAACACTGATCGAGTTCGCCTCACCTCCAAGTGACATCACTGAGTTCGTGGACGCCTTCCACGAAGGTGAGGAGGTGCGGTTCCGTAGGCTGGATGACATCGTCGGTGGCATAGGACCCTTAGGACTGACTGGTCAGCTGCTCAATGACCAAGAGTTGCTGCTCGTCAGTGCAGAGGAACCACCCACGTTCGCGTTGGCCGAGCACGATGGAAACTAGCGACGAACGATGCTGGAGGAGATGAAGGCGATCGAGGAAAACGAGACATGGCAGCCCATCGATCCACCTCCTAGATGTCATCCAATCAGCCTGAAGTGGGTGTACAAGGTCAATCGGGACGAGCTCGACGCCATTGTCAAGCACAAGGCGTGCCTCGTCGCCCGAGGCTTTGTTCAGTGAGAGGGCATCGACTTCGAAGAAGTCTTTGCGCCAGTAGCGCGCATGGAGTTCGTTCATTTGCTACTAGCCTTGGCAGCAGCAAAGGACTGGCGCGTCCATCACTTGGAAATTAAATCGGTCTTCCTCAACGGCGAGCTAGCAGAGACGGTCTTCAACAGGCAACCTCCAGGTTTTGCTGTCAAGGGAGAGGAGCATAGGGTGCTCCGACTGCGCAAGGCGCTTTACGGGCTACGATAGGCCCCACGAGCATGGAACGCCAAGCTTGACGCCACGCTGGGCGAGCTTGGGTTTCAGCGGTGCGCAACTGAGCATGCACTCTACACACGACGACGGGAGAAGAAGGAGCTCGTCGTCGGTGTGTATGTGGACGACTTGATCGTCACCAACGCGCGCACGAACGGCATCAACAGCTTCAAGCGCGAGATGACGGCTCGTTTTCAAATGAGCGATCTCGGCGTACTCTCCTACTACCTCGGCATTGAGGTGAGACAGGGGAAGGAGGAACTCACGCTCGGTCAGAGCGCGTATACCTCGAAGCTGTTGGAGCGGAGCGGCATGGCTGAGTGCAAATCATGCATGACTCCGATGGAGGAGCGGCTGAAGCTGACAAAGGTTAGGACCGCGGCGAAGGTGGATGCAACACTCTACCGGAGCATCGTCGGCGGTCTATGCTACCTAGTTCACACGATGCCGAACATTGCGTTCGCCGTGGGCTACGTCAGTCGCTTTATGGAGGATCCCAGAGAGGATCACTGGGCTACGGTGAAGCGGCTACTGTGCTACGTCAAAGGGACGATGGATCAGGGGATCATTTTTCTCAATACCGGTGGGAGTAGGCTGCAGCTCACTGTGTTCAGCGATGCAAACATAGCGGGGGACATCGACGGATGACGGAGCACCTCTAGCGTGCTCGTCTTCCTCGGGTCGACCCCAATTTCATGGTTGTCGCTGAAACAGAAGGTGGTGTCGCTATCTACGTGCAAGACAGAGTACATAGCGATGGCCATAGCGGCGTGCCAAGTTGTGTGGCTGCGCCGGCTGCTGGGCCAGCTGACCAGCGTGGAAGCTCACCCACCAGCCCGCCATCGCCCTCGCGAAGAATCCGGTTCTGCACAACCAGAGCAAACACATCAACGTGAAGTTCCACTTCCTCAGGGACTGTGTCGATGGAGGACAGATCGTCATCGAGTTCGTCGAAACTGGTCGGCAACTCGCGGACGTCCTCACCAAGCCGCTCGGACGTCTTCGACTCACGGAGCTGAAGGAGATGATCGGCATAGAGGGGGTAAAGAGATAGCAGTAGGATTAGGGGAAGAATTGTTAAATAATCTACTGCTTCCTTGTGTAAACACACAGCAAAGGGAAGGCGGCGGCGAACTAGCTCCCTGCTATGGTACTGTAGCCGTTGTAGAGGCAGGCGCCGAACGGCTCACCTGCCGGACTGTAGCCATATGCAGGGACAGGCGCAGAAGTCAGTCTTGCTGTGTTATCTAATCACTGTTGCAGCAGGGCAGCTGTACCAGGACTAAATGGATAGAGCTCCGGCCAACGCTGATGCCTATACTATATGTGTATGCTCTGTTCTCCCTCTTCTTCTACCTCGAGCCATAGTGTGTGTGGTCGGACAGCCTCTATCGTGGTCGGCCGTGGTCGGCAAGACCGATGAGTGATCTACTCACCTGAGCCGGTGATCATGTGGGCTAACAGTCAATGCCTTTGTGACCTTGTCATTCAAAAACTTTGATGCATCATCCACCAGCTTTCTCAGCACCTACAAGACATAAAATGTACAGCAGCTTGGATCAGAAATTACATCTTGCATGCAATTAGTTTTCAAAGGCTACTCATATCTGTTTCAATTCTTATTATCAACAGAATTATCATAACAAATATGGATTTATGCAATTGAATCCTACGAGCTATATTGGTTCAGTAAAGTTCCACCAAAGGGAAAATTGATGCACTGAGAAATCATACCACCATATCTACATCATTTTTCACTGAACCTTGATCCCTGATCAATTTCTCTGCAACCAAACGAAAATCCAAGACATATAAGTAATAATTCATAAATTAACACAGCCTCCTCAAATCAAACTGGATGCAAAACGAAATCAGAACCTGCTGTGATCTTAAGTTTGGCGAAGCTCTCGTACGAAGCACAACCAGTATCCAGGGAAGGCCTGGGGTTGACAGCCTTCGTCGTCATCGAGGTGGATCCAATCAGTGATCGGAACCACCAGAGGCTCCTAAGCGCCGAGATCTTCTTCATCACGCCAATTAAACCCTAATAAATCACCTGAGGCGACTGAGGCGGTGAGGCCAACGCAGGGGCGGACTCAGGTGTACAAATAGCTTAGTTCAGGTTTTGGGGCGCCCGGTTTCGCACAGCGGGAAGGGAAGAAGGGTCGGACGTACCTGGATGTTCTTCACCGGTGAAGAGCTGCTGTTGCCGCCTTGCCGGTCGCCCAGTCGTCGCCGATGAAGGATACAGCGAGAAGAGAGGCACGGGAAGGGAGGCGATTCGAAATTGGGAAATGACAAGGGAGGCGAAGTCTGGACCGTGGGGGGAAATCGAGCGGCGGACAGCCTTGTCCCGCGCGCCCGCGTAGCGAACTCGGCGGGACGGCCCGGTATCTTTTCCCCGTCTTCTGTGACTCTCAAGTAGCGTTTTTTTAAGCGTTTGGTTGGGAGTTAAGGTGGGGTGGGATGGTTCCATCTCTGTTTTCTGGGTGGAATATTTGGTCGAAAGGATAAATAGAAATGGGACAGATGAGAAATTTTACGTCGTTAGCTACTGTTGTAGTGGGACCCACCAGGACCCATGTGTAAATCTTTTTTTCCTTTTACTATATATATGTTAATCACTTTTCTCCTTTTATATTATACATAATAAATAAATAAAATCCTCAAGCCACGTCACGGAATCACCACCGTGCCTGGTGCCGCTGGCCTCCCCATGCTGCTCGAGTCCCTTCCCCAACCTGCCGGTGCTAGGAGCTCGCTGCTCGTAGTTCGGCCGCGCCGCGCCACCTGGATCTGGGCACAGCAGCAGCCCGAAGCTCGACCGCAGGCGCCGCGCGGCCCTTTCCCAACCCGCCGCGCCACGCGCCACTCGGACAAGGCAGCTGCGAGCTCAAGCACGGGGAAGACGAGGCAGCCAGATCTCACAAGGAAGAAGACGGCCGGATCCGCAAAGCTCTAGGGCCGCGCCGGGCGCCGCGTCGCACAGGAGGTCCTCAAGCTAGGGCCACGCCGCGCTGGGGCGGAGCTCGCCCGCGCTGGATCTCGGTAGCGGCGGATGGCCAGCGCCGGATCTCACTGCTCGCCTTCGCTTGACCGGCGCCGGAGAAGGAAGAATGACATCGGAGGAGAGAGAAATCGCTGCAGGATGAAGACGATGCTCACGCCATCGCAGTGGGACGCCGCCGTCCGTGCTTTTTTCTGGGGCAAGCTCGCCCCCAGTTTGTGCGAATATGCTAGGTATATTCTCTAGTAGATGTTCCTGTTCCTCTTCGACTCCCAACCAAACATGTCGAAAGTGGGCTCGTCCCATTCCTATCCCACTCCGTCCCTCAAACCAAACAGACCCTCATAGCCTCTAATGTGCCCTCTCCCGCTATGCAATGTCAGGTATTTCGGGTTCTAAAAATATTGTACCCGAGAAGTACCCGAACTAATAGGTAACCCCATAACATTAGGTATCGGGTTCGGGTATCCCGAACTACCCATTTTGCTCTATCCGGGCTGTAATCTGCAGCCTGTTCGTTTGGCTGTGGCTTATCGTAAACGATCGTAAATTTTCAGCCGGAATAGTATTTTTCTCTCACACAAATCGATCAGCAGTATTTTTTCACAAACCAGCAACGATACGAAACAACCAATCGAATATGCTGCTGGTTGGTGTCCGGTGTCCCTCGCTGTATAACGCTCTGTGCGGTTGTTCGCTAGCTTTAGATGGGAAACGGAGCAGTGGGACGTTGTTGGGCTGTGGTGCTACCGTGCTGGGCTAACAGCTGAGTGTGCGAGGTTTTGGGTCCTCCGGGGAAATTCGGGTACCGGGGACCCGCTAGCCTAATTTCTCGAACTTATTTCAGGTATTTGGACTTGGTACCCAAGATGGTGATCGATGCGGCATCTCTGAACTTTCTAAAATCAGCAATGCATTTTCAAATTATTATCATAACATTCCAACACAGTTACGGTTTGCACAAGTTGCTAGAACTTGTGCTTCCTATCTAATGTCCTGCACAATTGCTACACAATGCAAGCACAAATACAAAACACCGAAGTCTTCCAATCCAAGTGCGATCACCTCATGCATGGCACCTTGATGTTCCCAGTTCAAGCACTTGTGCTAAATTGCTCTGCCAGCAGCCTGCTGAAAGTGGTTAGACTCTGCAGCCGCAAACTGCAGCTGAAGCTCGCAAATCAGGGGCTCCACCTCGATTGTGGTTTAGGCACGCGTACGCAAAGCGATGCGGTCCGAGCACGGTGCGAGCGGCAGGCGCTCGGCCGGCGGCCGCGCTGGTGGTGAGCAATGTGGGGAACTCCCCCAAAGACACCTGCCTGGGGACTGGGGAGCGGCAGCACCTGGCACGCCGCTGCCAGCCGCCTGAGTGCCGAGGTAAACACGACCTTACAGATAGCGGCACCCGGCACCTAAGGGTCAATCGACGAGGAAGGCGACGGCGGAGGAAAAGGACGACTGGACGGGTCGCCGGCAGAGTCGTCGACCATGGAGATATGCGTGTGGACCTGTGGTTTGGTGGTGGGCTTCGATGGGCTAATGGACTTTGCAGCCGTGTGGCCTGCTAGTTCGGAGGTGTGGAGCGTCTCACCGTTGGATGGGTCCCTCGTTTGTTATTTTTACAAGGACACCTACATATTTGTCATCGTAAATATCTATTTTTTTTGTTATTTTTTACTGATGTGTCATACCACACAGTGAGCCAGCATGGCAGCGCCCACAAGGGGCATCGGACCAACGATCGCGACATATCACATCGAACCATCGGACTCGAATCCGATCGATCCATCCAGGGACGTAGCCAGCGGTGGGGCTAGGGGGGCCTGAGCATGTGGAGTTTTTCTAAGTCATTCCTTAAAATTTTATGCATACATGTATTAGGTAGGAGGGGCTAAGGTTAAGAGAAGATAAAAAAACCTCTATTCTTTTGTTCAGCCCCTCCTAAATTTTTTTCTGGCTTCGTCACTAGATCCATCACACCCCGAACACGCAGCCAAGCAGCGATCGAGTTCTCGGCACCCATTCGTTCCTTCCACTAGAGACTTAGGACATGTCCCTCTCTTGACCGTTTGTAACCCCTACTACAAACTTTCAGTGCCAGTAACACGAGCAGCAGCAACGAACTAGACGTAGGGATATTCTGCCCGAACCAGTATAAACCTCATGTCCTCTTAGCACACCATTTGAAGTAGACGCACAATATTAGAAATTTACTAGTCGGTGGCAACTCGAAACACCGACACCCCGTGCTGCCCCTTCACATTTTAGTCAAAACAACATCATGAAAAAGGATATTTCTTATAGAACCAACACATAGAAGCATTTCTACTTCATTTTTTATCCTAAGTTGTTCCAGGTTGTTTAGGTGATTGAGCATGACTTGTTTAAGTTCCCAACCATCCATCACAGGAAAGCATATAGAAAACAAGCATCACACCCAGTATCATATGTGAGCAAACAAATGCATCCACTTAAGGTCATACTCATGTTCATGCTTATGCTCATGTGATGCACATGAAAGAGACATGATTAATATTACTCGATCATGCATGCTCTTGAAAAGGGTTACATTTAAACCAAAAGAGTTTTGTCTTTGTCTTTGAAAAGTTTAAGTTGGGTTGCATTATTGAAAAGGTTCACACCAGTTCATTCTCATAACTTTTTAGTTTTTAGGTTCCAAACTAGAGCTCCTGATCACCACTTGACATCTGGTGTTAAGTTCAGACCCACTGCTTAACTTGTGACTAACACCTAGGGTGTTACACCTACGCTTAGTTGGGGCTCGCGCGGCTGGTGGCGGCCAGAGTCATTGGAAAAGGAGGAGGGAGCCACCGGCGCCGAGACGCCGGCCGGCGGCAGGTAGGGGGCGGCGCATCCGCCAGGCGTGAAACTGCGACCTGAGGTAGCGGCGGAGGCAGGGCTTGTGGGGGCTGGTGAGGGAGAGGGCGCCGCCGGCGCCGGGATGACGACCGGCTGCGGCGGGGGTGGATCGGGGGCGGCCGCTAGGGGTGTCACCTAACCCTAGGTCACGATGCCAGAGGTTCAATGCCAAATAGAAGAAATTGCTTTACATACCGTGCGATATGTCACAATAGGGTTGCGATTATGGCTATAGCTATCTATCCCCTTCCATTGACTTACTCGCGTATATATATGTGTGTAGGATATATAGACTCAAGATTGTACCGTTTTTTCTTAAAAAATGTAAATAAGATTGTGATGCATGCCATGAGCTGATGCAAGTTGCTATGGAACTTGGCAGCTGCACACACATCGGTTGATCTTTGGATGTCGAAATGAAGTGCAGAGAAAGAGGCAAAAACATGTATAGATACATCTAGCCAATATTAACATACTGTTGAGATCAAGTACATGATGATGGATGGATGAATGGATGGGTGCAGCCCAAAGAACAAGAACCATGCACGCACAGAAACCTTATGTAAATACACGCTACAAATATACACGGCATGTGTTTTCTTAGGCATGGCATGGCATGTGAAATAATCAAATCGGAAATAATATCGTAGGCGAGTACAAACCCCGTACAGCATACGATACGTGTTCCTAGCAGTAGTCCTGGCCGTAAAGCAAGCTCCCGGCAGTTTGGTCGTACATGCTCTGGAACGGCGGCGGCTCGGCCATCGTGGCGGCATACTCGGCCGGCGGCCGGCGGACCGGCCCGGCGTTCGTCGCCGCGACCATCGTCGGCGACGACAGAGCGCGGTCGCCTGCCGCCGCCGCCGTCGGGGAGACGCGTCCGAATGAGGAGTAGGAAGACGAGGACGAGGACGGCGCGCCCGCGTAGTAGGCGCCGCCGTCGAGGTCGTGGTCGGCGACGTTGGAGTCGCGGCCGGTGAGCTCCTGCACGATGGCGCGGAACTCCTCGGCGCTGGCGGTGAGCTTCATGGGGCTGGAGATGTACACCACCTTGATCCCCTTATTGCCTCCGCCGCCGCCCTGCGTGGTCCCGGACCCGGCGGCGCCGCCGCCCCTCCTCCCGGCGTGGTGGTGGTGCACCGGCGGCTTGGAGATGCCTTTGTTGTGGCTGTGGTGGTGCCCGTGCTGCACGCCCAGCCTGCTGTCCATGTTCTCAGCTTGCTATATCCGTTGAACGTACGGCCGTCCGCAACCGATGATGGCTGAATCAAATTAAGCTGCTGCTGAGGGTTAGTTGGAATCAAATAAAGCAGCTAGCTGGGTCTTTGGACTTGTGTAGTGTTGGGAAGGGGTTGGGGGGGTTTGCCCGCGTTTATATAGGCTGCGCGCACCCCACCTGCGTGGCGCTGGCGCCGCAAAGATTGCTTTTGTTTAGGGGAGGTGATAGCTTTTGTTCCTAGATCAGTGCTGCTGCGGCGGTGGATTGACCCGTGCAGGTTCCTCGAATCTGCAGTGGGTTTTCTGGGACTGGGGGGCAATTAATTGGGGCACATGCGGGTTTTGTTCGGGACGGTCACCGGTGTGACGGTTTCTTGCTCAGGGAGCGTTTAGTTCCTAAATTTTGTTGAGTTTGCCTACTGTTTGGCTACCGTAGCACTTTCATTTATATTTAGTAATTAGTATTTAATTATAGACTAATTAGGTTCAAAAGTTTCGTCTTGTGATTTCTCACCTAACTGTGTAATTAGTTTTGTTTTTTTTTGTCTATATTTAGTACTCCATGTATGTGCCGCAAGATTTGATGTGACACTTTAGGTTGAAAAATTTTAGAATCTAGACAGGGCGTCAGCTTGGATTGCGAGAGTCGGTGAGATTGGATGCGCGCGCGAGAAGGTTCCTGGAAGAAAAGGGGCACAGGAGATGTTGACATGCATCAGGACGTTATTATCGCTTTCGTTTGGTTATTTATTACTTGTGGAGGAGCATAACTGAGGAGGAGCTCGATCAGGGAGCATGAAGGAGGATGAGCCCTGTCGCGCGCGTACGAGCCCAACAAGAGTCGTCGGTCTTGCGGTCCATGCACGACTCCTCGCGGGAGCTGAGGCGGAGGAGGATCTATCCCATCACCACCGAGGACGATCGTTGGAGCCTTGGAGGGAAGAGCTAGGGCGACGACATCCGAGGCGCGCGATCAACATGTCAGGGTGTCGTCACTGCGAGCTGTCTGCGCGCATCATCAGCGCATGCATGTTCACATAAATTCTAGCCTACTACAGTAGTAGATAAGCTTGCTGGGATCGAACGCGCGTGCGGTGTGATTTTTCCGCCCCAAAGCAGTCTGGAATTCGAGCGCATGCTGCAGCCGTGCTGTCCATCAACACACGGGATGAGTTCCTGCTTGCTCTACACGTCTGTCGATTTCAGTTCCCACCTCACGTCACGTACCGCGAAATGAAATGAATGAAGCGCGGGGCTGATTGGACGACTTGGCTGCGTGCGCCCTTGCTGTCATGCTGAAATCATATTGTTTGAGGTCCATGCATGCATTTACATATTTATTTATGATGTGCTCTCTGAGTCTCTGACCCGTATCACTCTATGTTCACACACTATAATTGAGCCCTCGATGACTTTGATCTACACAGTACACTGACACAGCTGTATGCTATATATGATCATACCGTTTCAGGTGCATCCATTTATTATGTGCTCTCTAACCTGTATATTATTGTCTAATAAGGTGCACTTATATACTCAACATTCAGCTGGCGAGGTGTAGTACTTTTAGGATTGTGCAAAATACCTGATACCAGTTCCCGAACCTGAATGAAATACCCGATCACAATTTCGGATAGTAATCGTAAAAACCCGAATTTAGTTTGGGTGGCTCGAGTAATGTTACCTGGTACCTGAACTATTCGAAATATCTCAAATACGTGCTCTTTTATGCCTAATACCAAGACATGAAGTGGTTCATTGCAATATAAATCTATTATTTGGTATGAATTAATGTAGATTTTAGCTAACTTGATAGTTGATTTGTTGTTAATTGATATGAAAACATGACGTGATTTCAAGGACCATTGTTTATTACTTTAAAATGCAACTATAATTCTTCCAAAATGGTTGGTTTTGTGAAATTCAGGTATATCGTGCAAAACCCAAATTACTGGGTACCCGGAATTTTAGGTAATGTGTTTTTTGGGGGCCAAAATCGGGTAGTAATTTCCAATACCCGAATTTCCAATTACTATGACCTGGATTTTTCGGGTAACCCGAATGCCTACATTAATCTATCATTGGAGACAAGAGATACGCACATTAATTGCTCTTAGGCCGTTGGTTTGAGACGCACATTTTAAGCTTTTAGCTCAAAAGTTAACTTTGTCATTTGGCTTCTGGCTGTTTGCCTTTTGCTATTAGCTGTTTATAATAAATTTTTAGTTCTCGCACATCAAAAGTCAAAAATGCTTCTCTAAGCGTGATTTTCATCTTTTAGTTTATTTCCTTATAAGCTATCTATTTAAAGGCCAGATCAAGAGCTGAGTTGTTTGTCTCAAGGGAGCCTTCGCTGGGTCCCAATTAGGCACAACATCAACCCTGGTGTCACATTTAAGATTTTCTAGAGCCTCCTCCTACCTTTGGAACTTGGTGGGCCCTTTGAAATATTAACTCATCTTAGATGAGGTGGTGCGCCGTGAGTTCAGTCTACAAATGTAGTGGAATTATGTTATCCCTTATGTTTGTATACTAATTATTAATGAGGAGGTGGTGAGGAATAATGATCAACTTGTATTTCATAAACCAAAGAAAAAAGTGAGAACCGAGAAGATGATGGACTACTCTGTTCCTCAAATCAAACACACTGTAGTAGTTCATTTTGTCTTGATCTTTTGTTCCTCACTAATAAGCTTGAGTCTTCATTATATTGTTTAATAAGGTGGAGTTTGGGGATTTGCCCCCAGTACGTGTGGCAACTTTACTACCATGCACTTCGTCGGTCCTCGACCGCATGATACTAAAATAATCAATGATCATCTCCATCTGTTTCACTAGTACTACGAGTATACGAGTTCCTCAGTCCTATCTCTCATGATAGACGTTAGCTAGTCAAACACCATGTGCATGCTTAATTACAATGCGGTACACCAATAAAATCTTCACGAGGCACGTACTCCACCAGGCCACCAGCTATACGTATGCCTATTTGTATGACGACCTGATCAGATTCAACGCATCATATATATAATAATCAAAACAATGGTCACATATATAGACTGAGATATATAGTTTGATTTGGCCTAAAAAATAGCAACCGGTCGAGCAGATGCACTGGCTGACGACATGCTCAAGTTTCCAACACTCCGGTGCTACATACTCCCTCCATCCAAATTATAAATCACTCCAGCACAATAAATATGCTGTGATACAACTTTTTTTTTCTCTATAAAGGACGTATCCACTGCAGAGAGCTCCCGCTCTATGCGGGGTTTGAGGAATGATGTTAGTGACAAGCCTTACCCTCGTCTGTGCAATACGAGGGGACCGCGACTCGAACCCGGGATATTCCGGTCATAGACGGTAAGACTCTATCGCTTGCACCAGGCCGGCCATTCACCTTTTTTCTCTATGCGTGAAGAAATTCTAAAGGCAACATAGGGGGAAAAATTTGCGGAGGGAAAAAAAGGAGCAAAAAAAAATCGCACCAGGTACAATGATGAACAACGCCTGAGCGCATGGGAGAGCTCCATTTTAGGCCTCAACGCGGAGAAAAAAACAGAAACGAAAAAATGGCACGCCAGCTACAGTGACAAACAGCGCCTGTGCGCACGGCAGAGCTCCATTTTATCCCTCGTCAAAGAAGTACAGTATTTTAATTTTATTAGAGAGTCAAAATATGTTAAGTTTAACCAAAATTATAGAGAAAATTACAAAGATTTACGATATCAAATAGGTATTGTCGGGGTTAAAACCCCGGTTATCTCAATGCATCGATTAGATGGCGGACCACATAACTCACAACGCAACAACAGACAAATGCCCAAATGACCGAGGCCTAGCAAAAGCCAGACAGGTCAGGCCAGGCGCCGAGGTCGGGGTTATCCACGACCCCTTCCACCTGCCTCGGTCTCACCACGCTCGCAAGGCATACGACCTCTCTCCGCCACGATGATCAGAAGAGATAGAAAGAGGTCACGCCTTGCCAAGCAAGCCTACCCTGATAGGGGCAAGCACACCACACTGACCCCATAAAGACCAAGATGACAATAGTCACCTCAGTCCGGTCAGACGCCAACCCTATGCCACGCTGCACGGACAAGACAACACCGCCTCGAGGCGGTAACGACGGGTACGATGACCATCGACCGGGTACGACCCAACCAGGCGGGTATACGGTCCTACCCACTACAGGATGAGATCCATGACATGGGTTTAGACTTAGAGATCTTCCTGGCTAGCAGAGTACCCTGACCCCAACGATTGGGGTCCTGGCTCTCAGCCCCACAGAGCGACCAGATGAACAACGACCCAGGGCGGCCACCTACTACGGGTACGACGCCCCGGCAAACCTGCAGACGACGGCGAAGACCATGACGGATGCCGCGTTGCATAGGACAGCTGATGAACCACTGATGTGCCTATAGTGCCCGCCACAGTTAGCATAGTAGCACCACGTCTCGCTCTGCCACAACGTGGCCACAAGACCATGACGACGGCCACGCCCGGACAAACACCAGAAGACGGCATAGCTTGTAAGCCAAGTTAGCTAGGACCTTCCTCAGGCTCCCGATCCTTTGGTCGAGGGAACCTTCTCTTTGTAACGACCCCGACCCCAAACTCTATATAAGGGCGACTAGGGCTCCCATCTCAGGATATCTTCACATTCTTCATCCTCTACCATTCCAACTATAGCAGTAGAGCTCCTGGAACTTCTCTTCGGGCTGCCCCTCGTTTAGCATAGGTTCTACCACCTCTTTTACCATTCTTGCACCCCCCTATTGTAAGAACTTTAGAGCATTCA
Source organism: Miscanthus floridulus (assembly GCF_019320115.1). Lineage (NCBI taxonomy): Eukaryota > Viridiplantae > Streptophyta > Magnoliopsida > Poales > Poaceae > Miscanthus > Miscanthus floridulus. The sequence continues at coordinate 147,253,214 of NC_089581.1, read as the reverse complement.
AGCGAGGAACACGCACTCGATCATCTTCTCTGAGACTAGATGTAGGGCCCCTGCCTGAATCAGTATAAATCCTCGTGTCTATTGAATGCTACAATCGTCTTCCTAGAGCAGCACAACAATCGTATAAATTTACTAGTCTGGTTTACGAAACACCGATAGTTGGCCCACCAGATAGGGGACAGTTGCGCACTCTTGATTATTGAAAAGGAAGCGATGGCTCCCTGCACTCACATCGGACTCGCTCTTGGCATAGCCCTCGGTGGCCGCATCCGATTTGGAAGCCTTGAGTTCGCTGATATTGATAAGCCAGGTCCCATCAATGGTCTTATCCCTGGTTAAGCTCTGCGCTTTGGGGACCTAGACTTCATAGCCGATCGCCTGGGTCAGCTACGACTAAGCGAAGAGAATGCGTCTCCACCGCACATCTCGACGCCTGATCACTGGCTGGCACAAGCTGAAGGCACGGTCGTCGATTTTGGTGCGTTAGCATGTAGGATCGACGCATACCTTGGGGCGCCTCCCGAGCCAGAACTGAGGCGACGCGTGTTTTTCGTATTGGCAAAAGCTTTTGCCAAACTCTCTAGAGGCAGGCCCTTGCCACCAGAGGCCGAATTCTAGAACCCCAGCACTCCACTGCCCTTCGAGATGAGGGACACGATCACTCTCTTTGAGCGAGAGCTAGCCAGACGCAATGGCCGCACAACAACGCTGGATTCCCCTAGATTCATGGGGATGATGGAGCAGGACCTATAGTCCCTCTATGACCTCTTGCTAGCAACCCTAGAGAACACGGACTCCGAGTCTGATTCCGAGGGGAGCTGTCCTCTAACAAGGGAATGTAGCATGTTGCACATCTTGGAGGATGGGGCAGCACCGGTGGAGGACGACGCCTACCCAATTCCTTACACCCCCGAGGAACAGGCCGAGTACGACCAGGACCGCCTGGAGTGAGCCAGGGCATGAGAAGCTGATTAGGACAAAGCACACCGTGACCACGGGTGCCCAAGCCCTCAACACCTCCACTATGAGGGGCACGGGCACGAGCCCACCGTGTTTATGACCAGATTCAACTGGGTAGAAGGGAGACACCAGTCTTCCCTTGTGCTAGCTAGAACATCACAGCAGCTACCATGATCATGCGGACGACCCCTGAACCCTCAACCGATGAGGGAAAGTGAGTCCATCAGGAGCTGCAGGACCTGCTAGAAACCACGGCGGTGCAGCAAGCCCAAAGCTCCGTGGAGAGATGACATCTCAAAGCCAGCTTCGTACACATCTCATCGGCACATGGCGCCCCTGAGGGGCACCACGCGTCGAGCACGCTCGGGCAAGACGATGGCAATGCAGCACACGGGCGGGAACCCTCCCCAGCGAGCAACCATCACGTCGAAAATCACAATGCCCGCCCAACTCAAGGCGCCCGGCGCCCTGGGCCCAACCGGTCGGGCAAAGACCAGCTACATGTAACACCCCTGGTGTTACCATCTTTGTTAGCTCAGAGGTTAGGGCCTAATAACTCCCTGTGAATATGTTTTTAGTGTGTGACTCGCTTCGTGAATAAAGGAACCAATTAATTGTTACCGATCCACTTGTCTTGGACTTAAAAACTTTTGAATAATCCTATGAACAAAGGTTGTTTAGGGTTTGTTTTGGAAAAATCATGAAGAAAGTGCTTGAAAATGCTTGATAATAATTCTAGCGAATGGCTTGTTTTATTTGATTAAGCCTGTAAAGCAATTTTTATAAACAAAAATAAAATATAACTTGTATTTAATATTTAAATAGGATTTGAAGTACAAGTTTAGTAGATAATGCAACTTTTGTTCTGGTGAATAGATATTATTCAATAGTATTTTTGAAAGCCCAAAACATCGAATCCGGAATCTAAACTAGAACTTTCGTTGAATCGACAAGAAATTGAACTTATGTTCAAATGCCATTTTTGGTGAATTATATTGAGCAGAATAGTTAAAAGGTGCTTAAATATTTTACTCCTATGGGTTAGTATGAAGTATGGACTATTGGGTGAAATGCTTGTTGGTTGAAATTAATAAGGTTTAGACATTTTAAAAATTATGGCAAAAGTGTGAGTGGTTGTTTAGTTCTAACTGAACCCTTCCCTTTTCTAAATCCAAAAAGGATTGTAGACAATGATATTTTAGCAATTGAATTCTAGCTAAAACACTTAAGCACTAGGTCCATGATTTCATATTGTTGGTTGCCTCTAAGTGAGTGTTTTCGCGTAGTCCACGGTTGAGTTGGAGTTGGCGTGGCGTCGTAGAAATTGCCCTAACTTTGTTAGAACGGATTGTCGGCTTTGTTTTGGGCTTCGGTCGTGAACTGGCGTTCAGCGCGACGGGCTCCAATTGGCACCTCTCTATCTCCCTCGATGCTCACTCTTCGGCCATGCTTGTTGCTCGAATGAGAAGCCCTTAATACCTACTAGAATCTTGAACTCTTGTTTTAATCTCAACCGGGCTTTAAGTGGTTGGTTTTGACGTTTTAAAATTCGTGCATAGCACGTTGTCTGGCCGTTTGGCCTAGAGTGCGCGGTCACCATGTTCGGGTGTGTGGCGTTGCGCGTGGGTGCTCGCGCCGTTGCACGCGCGCACCGTGCGTGACCTTGCCGGTGGTGGTCTCATCACCGCCCGTGCTGCGGGTCGGTCCGGCCGAGCCGTGCCTTGGCCTCACGTGCACACGAGCACTATGTCGGTGCAACCGTTGCACGGTCACATGGCAAGGCGTCATTGCAATATGGTTGTTGTGTGTCCCCTCTGTCATCGCGTGCGTGCGCCACCTTGTCTGCTGAGCCATGCACGGGGTCGAGCCGAGGTTGTGGCCATTGTCGCGGTGTCGATGTGGCAGTCGCCCTGCCCTACGTCTCACCTACCGTGAGCCTATCAATGAAATAGGGTCAACAGTCTACTGAGGGTATGCCCGTGGTAGTAGATGAATCGTTGAGGTGCGCGTAATGGGAACCGGATGGTGACACAAGCGCAGAGATAGTGATTTAGATAGGTTCAGGCCGTCTGATTGACGTAATACCCTACGTCCTGTGTCTTTGGTGTATTGTATTGAATATGAGATGAATTTGAGGGGGTCCCTACCTGCCTTATATAGTCTAGGAGGTAGGGTTACAAGTCAGTTTAGGCCTAGATCTATTCGGTTTTATGGTAAGTGTTTACAAGGTATACGATATCTAGCATATTCGAATAGATCTTCCTTCATCGCCAAGATGTCTTCTGATTGCCTTACGGTGCACGACGACCAGAATTGGGCACCATAGGCCTTGATCTTATGGACTAGACCTCCCCTGGCAGTGCGGCCCATGTTCATTGCCGTGGGTACCTAGGGTTATACCCCCTACAGGTAGTCCCCGAGCGCCTTGTATCCGCTGAGCAATGCCGTCTTGAGCAAGTCCGAGCAGTTTAACTTGGAATCAGCCAGCAAATCTGTCAATCTAACCAGTTTAACCGGTAATCCAATCAATAAAACAAAGTGCCAACCAGTTTAACTGGTAATGCGATCATTTTAACTAGTAATCCAATCAACAAAATGGAGTACCGACCAGTTTAACTGGTGATCCAACGGTGGAAGTTGAAGCTAGCCAATTTATCTAGTGACCTGATCTCGGACTTAGCCAAGAAAGGTTTGCCAGAAGGATGTAAGGAGGTCAAGTTTAAAATTTAAATATTCTCCACCTTAGGTGAAGTGTATACACTTAGGCTTCGTTGGCGAAGTCAAATGATCATCATCCATGACTTAGGCAAAGAGGATATTAATACTGATATATGCGCCGCAAGGTGCAATATATACATTGTAGTCCTCGAGCCTGACAATAGGTGAAGAATACCCCTGGTGTCAGGATCAAAGAATATCAGCGACTGAAAAAGAAAAACGAGAACTTTTATTATGTGCTCTCTAACCTGTATATTATTGTCTAATAAGTGCCTTATATACTCAACATTCAGCTGGCGAGGTGTAGTACATTTAGGATTGTGCAAAATACCAGATACCAGTTCCCGAACCCGAAATACCCGATCACAATTTCGGATAGTAATCGTAAAAACCCGAATTTAGTTTGGGTGGCTTGAGTAATGTTACCTGGTACCTGAACTACTCGAAATATCTCAAATAAGTGCTCTTTTATGCCTAATACCAAGACATGAAGTGGTTCATTGCAATATAAATCTATTATTTGGTATGAATTAATGTAGATTTTAGCTAACTTGATAGTTGATTTGTTGTTCATTGATATGAAGACATGACGTGATTTCAAGGACCATTGTCTATTACTTTAAAATGCAACTATAATTCTTCCTAAATGGTTGGTTTTGTGAAATTCAGGTATATCGTGTAAAACCCGAATTACTGGGTACCCAGAATTTTAGGTAATGTGTTTTTTGAGGGCCAAAATCGGGTAGTAATTTCCAATACCCAAATTTCCAATTACTCTGACCTGAATTTTTCGGGTAACCCGAATGCCTACATTAATCTATCATTGGAGACAAATGATACACACATTGATTGCTCTTAGGCCGTTGGTTTGAGCCGCACATTTAAAGCTTTTTAGCTCAAAAGTTAACTTTGTCTTTTGGCTTCTGGCTGTTTGCCTTTTGCTATTAGCTGTTTATAATAAATTTTTAGTTCTCGCACATCAAAAGTAAAAAAAACTTCTCTAAGCGTGATTTTCATCTTTTAGTTTATTTCCTCATAAGCTATCTTTTTAAAGGCCGGATCAAGAGCTTAGTTGTTTGTCTCAAGGGGAGCCTTCGCTGGGTCCCAATTAGGCACAACATCAACCCTGGTGTCACATTTAAGATTTTCTAGAGCCTCCTCCTACCTTTGGAACTTGGTGGGCCCTTTGAAATATTAACTCATCTTAGATGAGGTGGTGCGCTTGTGACAGCCTGTTCGGTTGACTGGTTCGTATCGTTGCTAGTTCGTGAAGAAGTACTGCTGGCTGGTTTGTGTGAGAGAAAAATACTATTCCGGCTGAAAATTTACGATCGTTTACGACAAGCCACAACCAAACGAACAGGCTATCTACAAATGTAGTGGAATTATGTTATCCCTTATGTTTGTATACTAATTATTAATGAGGAGGTGGTGAGGAATAATGATCAACTTGTATTTTATAAACCAAAGAAAAAAGTGAGAACCGAGAAGATGATGGACTACTCTGTTCCTCAAATCAAACACACTGTAGTAGTTCATTTTGTCTTGATCTTTTGTTCCTCACTAATAAGCTTGAGTCTTAATTATATTGTTTAATAAGGTGGAGTTTGGGGATTTGCCCCCAGTACGTGTGGCAATTTACTACCATGCACTTCGTCGGTCCTCGACCGCATGATACTAAAATAATCAATGATGACAAGTACATGAATCTATGCCATCTCCATCTGTTTCACTAGTACTACGAGTATATGAGTTCCTCAGTGCTATCTCTCATGATAGACGTTAGCTAGTCAAACACCATGTGCATTCTTAATTACAATGCGGTACACCAATAATATCTTCACGAGGCACGTACTCCACCAGGCCACCAGCTATACGTATGCCTATTTGTATGACGACCTGATCAGATTCAACGCATCATGGTGCCGTTCGGCTGGTCATAAGAGCCGGTCTGTTCGGTTTCTATTTTTAGTTGGACCAGCTATACGTATTTTTAGCCAAATTCAGTCTAACGAATGGGGCTCATATATATAATAATCAAAACAATGGTGACATATATAGACTAAGATAGTTTGATTTGGCCTCGAAAATAGCAACCAGTCGAGCAGATGCACTGGGGGACATGCTCAAGTCTCCAACACTCCGGTGCTACGTACTCTCTCTATCTAAATTATAAGTCACTCTAGCACAATGAATATGCTACAATGCACCTTTTTTCTCTGTAAAGGATGTACCAAGTGCAGAGAGCTTCCTCTCTGTGTGGGGTGTGGGAAAGGGTGTCAGTGGCAAGCTTTATCCTCGCCTGTGCAATGCGAGGAGACCGCGACTCGAACCCGGAAATTACGGTCACGATAAGACTCTACCGCTTACACCAGGCCTGCCCTTCACCTTTTTTTTCTCTATACCGTGGAGAACATTGGAGAACATGGAGAGTGCTTAGCACTATACCATGGTAAAATTGGAGAACATGAAGAAATTAGAGAACACGGAGAAATTGGAGAACATGGAGAGTGTTTAGCACTATACCCTGGTGAACATTGGAGAGCATGGAGAGTGCTTAGCACTATACCGTGGCAAACATTGGAGAACATGGAGAAAATTGGAGAACATGGAGAGTGCTTAGCATTGTGCCATGACGAACATTGGAGAGGTAAACCGACGAAGCGGGCTCAGCCGTTTAGTATGCCCATAGGCCCATTAGACCGGCCCAATATCCTTTGATGGAGAAGTTGGAGGGGCACGAAGGAAGTGGCACAAACATTGCGGAGGGGTGTGAACAATGCGGCAGGGTCAGTGCGGTTTTCCAAAAATCCTGAAGATAAAATGTCAGGGTCGAACCATTTTAATCTACCTACAGCGGCGCACTCCCCTCATTACACACTAGCGCATCATCTTACTCGCAACCGCACAACACTTCGGCGCTTCGCCTTCTCACGCCCTTCTATAGTTGCAACCGCGACCTTTCCACAACCCAATCTGAGCATAGCCAAATCGAATCAAATCCAATCCATGGCGAAGGGTGGGAAGAAACACAGTAGCTCAAGCCTGAAGAAGTCAGGGAAGGAGGCAGCGGAGAGTACCGACGAGGTCCATCGCGACTAGGAGTGGGTTAGATCTACGGTCAACCAGAAGACCCTAGAAGGAATGGTGCTCGAAGGCATCCTTCAAGATGAAGTAACCGCCGGATGGCGCCCTGCTGTAGGTGAACTGTTCCCGACCCCCGTTACCAGCGAACTTGTTGTATTCATGGCTTATTTCATTCACGGAATTTGGGATTCCTATGCATCCTTTCCTATGGAAACTTCTTGGCTACTACGACATTAGCCTGTGCCATCTCCATCCCAACAGTATTCTTCATATCTCCCTCTTCATCAATCTGTGCGAAGCATTCATCGGAATCACTCTACACTTCAATCTCTTTCGCTATTTCTTCTGCCTCAAACTCTTTTCTAGATATGGGTCCCCCAAAGTGGTCGGCGGAGTTTATCTACAGCTAAGGGATGGAATGGTTAAGGAATACATACAAGTGCCTCTCAACACATCATTGAAAGGATGGAATGCTAAGTGGTTCTATATCCGAAATGCTGAACCGAGCCTGTCAGACGAGATAGACCGCTTAGCAGTGCCAAGCGCAAACTGGTCGGCAAGACCAAACAGCTCGGATATGATCCAAGTCGATGCGCTTCTATAGATTCTGGGTCAGATGCGTAACAATCTTGATGGAGTTGGTGTAGCCATCAACTTCGTCATACATCGAATCCAGCCGAGCAAGGAGAGGTTCCGCCACTCATATGAGTACACAGGGGATGAAGATACCGCTCAGGAAGCCCCCAAGAAGATAAATAAGGATGATGCCTATGGTCGCCTCCTGGAGCTCTTTTCAAGTAACACCAAACTGAGCAACATAGGATAGCAAAGAGCATACAACATCATGAATCCACCAACGCTGGTAAGAATATACCATGTGTAGTCCTTGTAATGTCAAATCTTGTTGAGGTTGAAACGTCTTCGTGAAAACTTGTGGATAGGATCGTAATGTGTATGTCTCTGATGTGCCAGATGGTACCTGGTTGAAGGGCATAGATGCCCCTCCGACCAATGCTCCCAAGCATCGGTAGCCATGGCGCGGGAAAGAACCGGCCTGACCAGAGTCGATGAAAAAGAAGAAGCCAAACACTTCGTCACCATGCAAGAGTGGTGGAATCTTGATTAGAGAGCCTCCGGCAAGCCAACAAGCCATCACAGACTGGTCGGGTGATGGTGAAGACACAAGCGAGACTGCTACAATAGCGAGCTACGTGGATGGCCACTCCGACACCAACCACCAAAGCCTCCGACTGGCTAGCCCAAGGCACAACTGGCCAGAGACCTGCTCAGGGTGAAGTCCTCGAGCCTAGACTGAGAGGCTTTCGGCCAGGAGGGCCACCACGGCTGAGGACAAAAGCATCAGAGGCAAACTAACCGCCTTCGGTGTTCTCAAGATTCATGCCAGGCAACTAAAGGGCAAGGGAGCTCCAACAAGCCCTGGCCATTCAGAGCTGCACGCTAGGCGGATCCAATGAGTAAGTGTCTCCGCTCTAGACTTAGTCCAAGCAAAATCAAAATGGAAGTATTGATGATACGACATCATGTTGCAGAGAAACATCGACCGAGGAACTGTGCTCGGTTGACATCAGCGATGCTCGGTAGGATGCTGAGCCGAGTGCCATGGCTGCTGCTGCTGCTGCTCAAGGTGCTAGGGTGGGACAACCAAAAGAAATGCGAGAAATACTTGAAAACCAGGCTGGTCCCCAAGATGAAGTCCCCAAGCACCCAGAGCAAATCAATGAAGAGGTTGCTATCGAGCTGACCAGTCACCCAGAGCCAAGGGTTAGTCCTCATGCTCAGATGCTAGTGATGGAACTTGTCCCCTCTATCCGACCATGAGCCGGCCGAGTGCTAAGGAAGGTGAGGGAGTCCCCTGAGGTGATTGAAGAAATTGAGCGCGAAGCGCCAAATACCCAGGATCCTCCTCCTCAGCTTTTGTGGACCTTCGTATGCCACGAGGATACGATGGAGGTGGTGGAGGATGAGGAGGCGAGCGAGCAGGTGAAGAAACTCAGGGTGGCACTAGCATCAGTGTCTAGCCAGATTGAAGTAAGTTAGTCTGCACGACCAATTGAAATTGTAGATTATGCCTGTTAAATGTTGGTCACCGCAGGATTTAATGAAGATCTCTAAGAACCGTAGACGCCAGCTAGAGCGGGTAGCGCCATCAGTTGCCGAAAACCAGAGGTTGCGTGAGTCTATGAAGACTCTGGAGAAAATGTTGGCTGAAGCACACGCCGACCAGGAGAAGTTGCGAGCAGAAAAGATGCAACTTGAAGCGGAGAACTAGGAGCTAAAGAATCAGCTAGGCGACTGCATGGTCCGAGAAAAAAGTAAGGCCTTAGGCCTCATGGTGTATTGCCTTCAAATCCTCAATTCACCCATGCTGATAGTAATCTTTCATTTGAGTAGAGCTTGATGAAGCAAAAAGGCGAGCGGAGACCGAAGCGCGTTTGGCGCATGATGCCAAGGCGGAAGGTGGAGACCCAAGCCCTACTAGCGCACGAAGCTAAAGCGCTAGTAGAGAAACAAAGAGATGAAGCTCGGATGGTAGAAAAATGACTCGCCAAAGAACTAAAATGTAAGTTACCCCTTATGTCAATACCCATCTTGTTATGAGAAACTTATTTAAGACGATTGCCCCTCTTGTCTGCAGTGATCCGAACCAATAGTCAAGCGTAGTTTCGCAACTTCAAGCTCCAGCTAGAGGCTAGTAGAAGTAAGGTGAAGGCCATGACCGATGGGATAAAACCCATGCTAGACCTTATCGACCCACAGTTGCCAGAGCCCGATAGGCCACCGTAGTTGGATGTCATAGTGGAGAGGTGCAAGTCAGCGCTAGAGAATTTCAAGCATTATGCTCATGACGTTGCTTGTTTTGCCATAGGCCATGCACTGGCGGTTGTTCGATCGGTCTACTCCTCGGTGAAGCTTGAACGAATCGATGGTGACTTTGCTCGAAATCTAAGCGATGAGCAAATCACCGCGCTGGAGGAGAAGGTGGCTGATTCGGCGATCAAGATGCCGGACGACTTGGACCTATTTGGCGATGCTGATCATCAACCATGATGACATGTAATAGATTTGCCTATGTTATTCCGAACAGCTGTATATGAAACATTATGTTAACATGTATAAGATGTTAATATTTAATATTAACGATGCATTCTTAGTCCTTTATCTTGTTGTCCACCCTGACTATCCCACGCCCCATAGCATTAAGAGCTTAGCTCCTATGCATGCTTAGGAATATAGGCATCACCGAGGAGCCATTGCCGACCACCCATGACGTAGAGCACTACTGCCCATGCACATTTAGGTGCTAAATAGAGAACAGGACTGCTTGTGGATAATGTGAATGAGAGCAGTGGCTGGTTGGCGAATTGAATAGCAGTAGTATACGTCATCTTAAAGATGTTTAGTATGGAGAAATAAGTAACTCGAGCAAAATTATAGAAAACAAATGGAGAAAACATCACAGATATAATTATTATTGAAATGCATATATACATAAAATGGTACATATCTTTAGTAGAACGTCTCAAGGATAGAAACGCCTAAGGTGTTCAATGCGCCATAAATTAGGGGTGTCGGCGTCGTCTTGATTGTAGAGCCTATATGACATTGGTCGGGTCATAGCTTTTATATGTATGGACCTTCTTAGAGTCGGCCATGCAAGCCTCCATTCTGTCCGAGAGGTCCATCGCTTCGACGATGATGAGTCCTTCTCTTTCGCATTCATAGGCGGTGGAGACATTGGCACACAAGGTGAGGACGGCCCTGCTCTGTTGAAATCTTCAACACCAGATAGACATAATCAGGCATGGCCATGAACATGGCGAGAGTTGGTCGACCAAGAATGGCGTGGTAGGCGATGTCAAAGTCTGCCACAAAGAAATTCACATACTCAGTATAGAAGTGGTCGATGCTACCAAACTGGACTAGCAAGGTGATCTGCCCTAAGGTTGGGACACTCTGCCAGGTACAATACCCTAGAATGGAGAATCAATAGGAATGAGATCATCCTTCATGAGTCCTAACTCAGTTAGGGCTTCGGCAAAGAGGACATCGAGGGCACTCCAGCCATCAATGAGGACCTTGAACCACATATTGCGAATGGTTGGATCCAGCACGAGTGGGAAATGCCTAGGGTATGGGATATCTACCCACTAGGTTGGCCCTACTAAATGTGATAGGATGCTCTGACCACTCTAGATATTTGGGATTGGCGACCTGTGTCAGTACTTGGTGATCGACATGACCTGCCTAGTGGTGAGCTTCTGCTAGTATTTGCTCTCAGGAGGTGGCGCATCCTCTAAAGATTGTGGCGACCGTCGTGTTGGCATCTTGGAAAGCAAGTCATGGATCCTTAGGATGCTCCTCCTCCTTGCCGTCATTGAACTCGTTGTCCTTGCAGTGTCTGGCGTTTCTATTGCTCATCATAAAAAGCTTTGGCCATGCCATAGCATTGCCTGCATGGTGTGCTTGTTGTTCTTATGAATTGGGCATGGACTATCAAGGAGCTTTTTCATAGGCAGCATTAAAATTGCGCTTAGCACATGGCTGCTCTATGTTGTTGATGAAGTTTTTCGGTCGGCGATGATGTGGCTATGCAGTCCTCGATCCCTCTAGCTGATCATTATATCAACATTCGTGATCGTCGTAACGCCTATTGCGATCTTCATAATGTCGTTCTTCACGGTGATCATCATCATGACGTGGGTGGCGATGCGAGTGGGAAGCACGAGCAATGTCATCCTTGAACTGCCGATCAACTTCTTCAAAATCTATGTATGAGTTTGCAACCTTGAGGAGTTCGCCAATTGTCTAGGGCCTCTTGCGGTACAATTTGGAGCGCAGCTCCTAATGGTGATGGAGTCCTCTGGTGAAAGCAGAGATGGCCTCACTATCCTCGATGTTAGGGATGGTGTTCCTTCTTTTGGAGAAGCACCTGATGTAGTTTCGTAGAGGTTCTCTAGAGGTCTAATGGAGTTTCTCTAGATCATATTTCATGCTAGGCTGCTGGCACGTCGCCATGTAATTCTCGATGAAGACTTTCTTGATATCATCCCAAGATTCGATGGAATCCTTCCTTAGACCCATAAGCCAATTGTTGGCTGTCTAGGGAGAGCAGGATAGGCAAATAATTTGCCATTACATCGTTGTTCCCCTGATGACACATATGGCGATCTCATAGAGCTTACATCCACTACTTGGGATTTGCCTTGCCGTTGTAGGGATCGACCCCAAAGATCTTGAAGCCTGTGGGCCACTATATAGCTCGCAGCCTTGCTGTGAAGGGGTAGGGTCCCATCAGCTTGATAGCGGGGCAGTGGTCGGAGACCGATAGGGTTCACCGTGTTGGTCATCGTACTCCTATCGGTGTTGGAGTTATGCCTGATGTCGCTAGGCACGACTGTTCTCGATGCGATTAGCGGGCATCAAGATTAGCTTTGATGCGGTTGTGGGCGTCACCGCACACTGGGTGGATTAACCTCCTAGTTGGCATTATGAGCTGGTCGTCCACTGCTAATTTCGTGGTCCTTGTGATCCAAGATTGATGGCAACATTGCCCCTAGACCCCCTTGGATGAGAACCATTGGGGTTACGACTATGTGTTGTCGCTATCGAAAAAGACAAAGCTGGGTTCTAGATGTCGTTGACCTAAACCTGAGCTGCTTTAAGCAGCGCTTGAATCTTGAGTACCACCAGCGTTGGTGGGAGTCTAGCCAACTCGTGGGTGGCCATAGCTAGATTGGCGCTTGGTGTCTGCTCCACTTGCTGGTTGTCCACCATGAGGAACTCTTGTTGAAGATTACGAGCGAGAGGCGATGGGTCACCTTCGGCAGCTTGGATGACATTTTCTGCTTGTTCGTTGCAACATCGCTGGCGATCAACATTCCTAGTTTTGCGTTCATGGTGCTGGACACTTGTTTCTCCATCAATAACAATGCTATTGTGGCTAAACACTGAAGAGCTCTCTCCCAAAGCCTAGAGGGAAAGGTGGGCAGATGCTGGTAGAGCATTTGGAGTATGGCTCGGGGCTTTCCTTTAGGATTGTATGGAGCATGTCATCTAAAAGATCTGTTCAGACTTGCACCATGTTTACCATTGGCGCAGGCTAGTCAGCCTCAAGGAAGTCGATCTGATAGAGGTCGTTGACGTGGCTGCGCTCGGTGTGGTCAGTGGAAAGATGGTACATGGCGTCCTAACAGATCAGACCCGCACCCACCAGCCCTGATAGAATAGGGCTTCAGCATGCTCTCCTGTCAGGGGCAGGGGAGTGGTCGGCGTTGAATGGTACGCCCTTCTAGAGTTGCCATGATCACTAGATCGGAATCCGACCACCTTGAACTGAAGTGGTCAAGCAGGTCTGGGTGCTTGGTGATCTTGGAGTATGAGAAATTCGCCACTCACTCTAGATTGATCTAGGACCAAACCCACGAGGAGCTGACATTCTGCTAAGAGGTCTATAACCTAATCGATGGATGCGATTAGATCATCATTGTTGATGAATCAGCTAACCTAGTGGTGGGGCGGTGGGATCAGAGATACCATTGCAAGTGTTGGCACGATCAGGCATAGGGTGATCCTGCACCGCTTCCATGATCTCCCCATTGACGTCGGGGCCAATGATCCAAGTCATGGATCCAACCGTGAAGATCTGGCCCAGCTCAGGAAAGTGACCATCTAGTTGGCCATGGAATCAGCACACACACCTGGCGTACCACTATCGATGAAATATGGTTGGCAGTCTACCAAGGGTATGCCCATGGTAGTAGATGAATTGGTAGAGGTAGGAACTGGATGGTGACACAAGCATGGAGACAACAATTTAGACATGTTCAAGTCGTCTAATCGACTGTAATACCCTACGTCCTATGTCTTTGGTGTATTATATTGAATATGAGATGAATTCGAGGGGGTCCCTACCCACCTTATGTAGTTTGGGAGGTAGGGTTGCAAGTCGGTTTAGGCCTAGATCTATTCGGCCATATGGTAAGTATTTACAAGGAATATGATATCTAGCATATCCGAACAGATCTTCCTTCATTGCCAAGATATCTTCTGATTGCCTTGCGGTGCACCATAGGTCTTGATCTTATGGGCTGGACCTCCCCTGGTGGTGTGGCCCATGTCCATTGCTGCGGGTACTTGGGGTTATACCCCCCATAGAGCTCGTACCACCACCCACTTCATCTGGGTCAACCAACCCCAGTCATAGGGTGACGGTGATGCCTCTCTGCTCATCCTGTCTCACTAGCCGATGCCGGTGAGACCTGCTCAGGTCTGGCCTTTCCAATTCTAGCGCATCGCACCTAGCCCTCCCTTGTTTCGCTACCTATGTGCACGTGCTCATATTGCAGTTGTCGAGTAGAGCCGCCCACTTTAATCCGCTCGAGCTTGCACATGTGCCCTCTTCACGACTGCACGGTGTAGAGCTTCTGCTCGTTCTTCCCTCCTAGCACCAACGAGCTTTGACGTATAATTTCCTCGCCCCAATGGGTAGCATAGGGAGTTAGCTTGATGCCCTGTACTCACCGAGATTAGTCATGGCCTATGGTGGTTGAATTTGGCTTCTCCTCGTTGCCGGGCATGTGCGCCGCCGTGACCAATGAATTTAGGGGTAAGGCATGTTGGAGCGGTAACAGTTCAATTGCTCGCAACCCTAAGTTTGCCTTGACTCCCTCCATCTAGTGCTCACGCTATTTTGGCTAGGGTGCTCATCGAATGGTGGGGTGACACGCCGATGTCCATCGCAGAGTGCCGCTGCCCCGCTCAATCGCATGTGGCCAGCCCTGTTCAGATCGTCTCTAACCGAACCATCACCACCAGCAAGTTCGCTAGTAAGCTTCCTCATGCTCACTCGCTCATGCTTAGTCCTATGGCGGCTCTAGCTCATCAGAACTAGCACGCCACCGCTGTGGATAGCCACTCACACTAGTAGCTCTTGGTAGTATGTCATTGAATCCCTAACCACCACCCATCCTTGCGGGTTTAACCGTAGATGGTGGTCGGCCCTTTATTCCTATCGTAGCAGGTTTCGTTTACCTGGTGTAACCGTGGTTTCCATCGGTGTGACGCGCCATCGCGCATGGGCCCACTGAGGACTGCCCCATGGTGAAGGTGACATGTTCCAAGGTCCTTGGTGTAAAACACTAGTCTACAGTAATAGTGCTTCGTTGTTCCGATTAAACATCTAAAAGCCCGAGCCCTCTTTTGCAAAAGGACCACGCGTGCAGGGGCTCCCCTGGCCTTGGGCCGTCCTAGGCCGCTATGACAATGCATGTAGCCGCGCCCATGTGGGGCTACTAGGGCCGAATCGATGGCCACCGGCCCTTTTTTCTAAAGCGTTTTCAAATTTAGTTTTTAAGGTAAATTTGTAAATTCAATATAAATTTGTCTAGTTAACCAAAAATTATGAAACTAAATTTGTTAGGTTCCTAAAATCATGATCTATCTACTAGTATAATTGATTTACATAGCTTCATAAGTATTTTCAAGAGTAATCTAATTAATTTTAGGTGCTTAATATTGTTAAAATATAAACTTGTAGGAATTGTTGTGATAAAGTGGTGATAGTGTTGGCTCTGAAACTTTCATAGTAAGCTTCTAATATTATTAGGTGCTCACAAGTAATTTTTGTAGCTCTAGAATAATTAGTTGTTAAGGTAGCTAAATGAGCCCTAGTTCAACTATATATATATTTAATAAATAAAATGCCAAAACATCTTGGGATTGTAGAGCTAAAACATTTTTCGGGAAACGATGCCTAGCCTAGTACATTAGTTATTAGAGCTATCTCATTAGCTTGAGAGGCATAATCGTATTCTTAGAGTTGCAGTTGTCCTTGAACAACGATGTTAAGGTAGCTATATTTGCGTTACATATATGTTATCATAATAAGAACAACGATGGATCGTAGAATCGACCAGAGTAGCAGAAAAGATGGTGCCTTGATGATCGTGTCACCATGATGGAATGCTAATCTTTAGTTAAATCTTACCAGGCAAGTCCCTGATGCATAACCCCTATTATTCTGCACTTTATTCTATGCATGTGTATTAAGTTTTAAGGAGTTGAATGAAACCCACTTGCATATATATCTTCTTATCCTATGAGTGTTACTAGTATGGTAGGATCGTGTAGTTGCTATGCTATAGAACCCCGGTAGAAGTTGAGTGATTACTGGTCACTCGCGAGAGATAGGAAAGATATTATTGTTGTTATTATCGTATTACTATCACAGGGAATATACATGAATGATAATTGGAGACCAGGCGGGATTGTGCTTTGGATTTGGATTTAGACTTGGCAACCAAGCGAGGCTATGGTTGCACTTGTCCCGCCTATGTCGATTGAGGATCATCCATTGCTATGGATGGTAGTTAGGTCACAGACTTATTATCCTGAGCACATACTTGCTTATGGGAGTAGGAAGACTTGTTGCGCTCTTGTTATGGGTTCTGGCTCTTTCTAGAACGACTGATTGGGGGCGGGGAAAGGTGGAGGTCTAAGCACCACACTGAGACCAGGTCTCAAGTGTGAGGGCTTGGAGTCCAAGTTTGGACGGGGACCTAGACCCCTCGACAGGAGTGGAATGGGTTAGTCTCCTTTGTGCCTGGGGTACAAGCGGAGCGTGTGTTTCGAGGTACCCAGCTGGGATACATTGATTCGTGAATCGCCATTTCTGTGAGACGATAATGACTTGGCTATGGTCTAGCACCGTAGTAAGAACTAGAACATGGAAGGTGATAAAATTGTTCTGGTTGCTTACCACATGCTTGAAAGTAGCATAGGTGCTTACCTAGAATGGTTAGCTAATTAACTAAAAAATAGCTGCTAAAACTTTGAATATAAGGATGCACTATTAGTAATGCTTCCTTCAAATACAAAAAAATGGCAAGCCAAATAAGCCTTGCATATCCTTGGAGTCTTTTATTTTCCTCTTGTCGGGTAAGTCTTGGTAAGTACAATCGAGTACTCAGGGTTTTATTTCCCCCATTGCAGGTGACAAGTGGATACTAGAGCTGACTCTTGTGTGTGGAACCCTTCTGGTGGGCTCAGAGAAGATTCCTTTTGTGCTACGGTCGTAGTGTTGTTTATAACCCTCACTAAAGGTTTTATAAGAAAAGATGTAAAATCTGCTAGTGTATCTTGTATATAAATGGCTACTATATTAATGCTTTCCATATCATTAAATAACTTTATTTTCCGCTAAAACTCTGATCACATGTTTGATTTCCGCTATTGTATTAAGCAATGTAAGAAAGGGCTAAAGATGTTGTAAGCTTTGTACTCTCATTTATGATCCTAATGAAAAAATGTGGAGTTTCGAGTTCTCCCTTGGGGTATGCTCGATAGAACAGCATGGTTTAGCATCCTCACTTGAGTACTCAATGTCTAGTGGAAGGCAAGTACTCTTGAGAGAGCATTAGATTAGATGGTTCTGCCGCACTACGCTATGGTGACAGCGACCCGGATAATCATGGCTAGCACACCAGGGTGCGAGATGCTCGACGTAGCCCAAGCCTAGATGCCTGTGGGCCATAGGTGTTCGTTAAAAGGATCTAGCAAATGCCAGTCCCAGCGCCACCAAACATTGTCAAGTATTCTAGGGACACCAACCCCGCCGTGTGGCTGGACGACTTTTGTCTCATCTATCGAGCAGGCAGGGCGGACAATGACCTCTTCATCATACATTACCTACCGCTCTACCTCGTAGAAAGTGCCCGAGCATGGCTCGAGCATCTCCCCACGAACAACATCCATTCGTGGATAGACTTCAAGCTCATCTTCGTGTGAAACATTCAGGGCATGTACTTGCGCCCTAGGAATTCCTGGGATCTCAAGGTCTGCAAGCAAAAGGCAGGAGAAACTCTACACAAGTACATCCACCACTTTTCCAAGTTGTGCAATGAGCTTCCTGACATTGTGGATGCGGATGCGATCGAAGCGTTCATCTCCAACATGACCAACGAAGCACTCGTCCATGAGCTCGGGCACTGCAAACCATGAACGACGCCGGAGTTGCTCGACCTCGCGACAAGTCATGCCTCCAACGAGGAGGCTGTCCATGCAATCTTCTACAAGCATAAGGGCAAGGCATAAGCCAAACCCAGAGATGAGGCTAAGGTTTGCAAGTTGGCTGAATAAAAGGCAAGATGGATAGTTGGAGGCGCCACTGATAGCAAGTTCATCACAGCCGTCGATAGGGTCCATAAGTAGAAGACTAGCAAGCTGAACCATGTCAGCTTCGACAAGATAGTCATGATGCCATGTCGCAATCACTGACAATCTAGTCAAGCATACACTCAAAGAGTGTGACCTCATCAAGCGCTACTTCAGTGGCGACTACAAGATGACTGGTACAGGCGCGTTGTCTAGACCTGCTGACAAAGAAGAGAAGGGGGATGCATATCCTAACCTGAGAGGGTGCCTCATGATCTTTGGTGGACCAATGGCATACAAGTCCAAGCAGTCGATAGAATCTAATAGCTAGGGAGGTCAACATGCGGCTACCCTAGGCGAAGCCATCCTAGCTTTCCTGAAATGGTCAGAAACCACGATCACCTTTGATAGAAAGGATCACCCCGACCATCATTCCACAATCCGGGACTGCTTCCCTCTTGTCGTCGACCTGATTATCGGCAAGACCTACCTGTCTCGAGTCCTCAAGGGTGACAGGAGTGGCCTCAACCATCTCTACACCGAGACCTACTATGCCATGGGGCTCTTATGGTTAGCTATGTGACCGTCTGGCACTCCATTCCATAGAGTCATACCCAGGCTCCAAGCCGTCCCCCTCGGTCAGGTCGACTTAACAATAACATTCAATGGTCGGGCCAACTTCTACACAGAGATGCTCACCTTTGAGATAACAGACTTTCCTGGCGCCTACCATGCCATCCTAGGCCGGCCATGCTACGCAAGTTTATGACTGTCCCCAACTACACCTCTCTAAAGCTCAATATGTCTGGCCCTCACGGGGTCATCACCATAGGGGGTGATCTTTAGTAGGCCCACCTCTATGAGCGAGAGAATTATGACATCGTGACCGTCGCATGCTAGCCCCTAGGGGCTCTGTTTGAATACGACTTCCCTATGTGATAGGGGAGCACATGAAGGTCGCACTCTACGACCTCGACCACGACGCGTGGCAAGGCAAGCGACGATGTGGCTCAACGATGCCATGACCGGGAAGCGTGAGAGGGATTGCAACATAGTGTGCTCCACAACTCATCGACCTCTAAGCCCTAGGCCCTACCACATCGGACACCACGAGCGACGAAGGCCATGGCCTATGGTGTGGACACTTGGTATTTGAATCAATGCTGCTCCTAGCCCACTAAAAATTTTGTACATGATCATCAATAAGTCCTTTCTGTACCTAGAGATCGTGACACGCCCTAACAAGTGCGTGTCAAGGCAACACTCTAACGACGTGTGCACTACCAAGGGACCTATGTCGATCGGCACATGTCTGACGACACGACTCACTCATGGGCGCTAAACCTCTGCATACTACGCATCGATACTCACCAAAAAATCATCATGACCTATAGAAAAGAGAGCGGCACTAGGCATGCTACCGCTGGACCGCTCCTATGACACTAAGGTCATGAAAATTGAGCTGCACCTAGCTAGACTACGTGGGTCGATCCCCTGGCAAGGCCACAACCACGGCATTCAAATGCAAAAGATCAATAGCCGAGGCGCAAAAGAAAAAGAAACATGGGACACAAGCTGAAGGGTTGCATTCATCAAAGGACCCTAGGTACAACCTAAGGCCCCTGACCATCGCCACAGAGGATATCCACCATGCTTATAGTAGCCATGATGGCGGCAGCAGCAGTAGCAAAGCCGCCAACCAGCTCCGCTCGCTCTGCCTGGCTAGCATGATCTAGAAACCCTGGTGCCACCTGACGGAAGTCTCAGCTGGTGCGAACCTATAGGGCAGTGAGAGTGATGCTGACCCCCTATCAGATTCCAGCCACCACCGCACGTTCACAGTCCTTCATCAGTGGAACCTCTCGAAGGCGGGCCTCCTCCATCTTGTGGCGGGAAGCCACTAGCTACTCCTCCAACACTGTCAACAAGAAGGCGGGAAGTTTAGGGACGATGAACAATGGATAGAACAAGAAGACATAGAAGCATCCTTACCCACAATGCGGGCTTGGGCGTCGATGGCCACCTCCTGCGTAGCAGCGGTCTCCCTCTCCAAGGCCTCAAGGGCCACCTAGATGGCCTCAAGACATCACTCCAGCTGGCTCACCTCATGGGTGGTGTCGTAGAAGCACTGGCAAGCCTCATCTACCTCGCGGACAAGCTCACAAAACTCACGCTGATCATCCGAGGAAGATGACAACGAGGTCGACCCCCCAGTGGGTGGGGTCACGGCGTGAGCAGCATTGATGGCCCCCATGGGCGTGATGTAGGAGGTAGCCTTGTAGGCCAGACAGGATCAACATAGGTTGGACCCTTGAACTCGAGAATCATCTAAATGCACTTACCCTTGATCATGCAGGCAAGGACTGATAGGTGGCGGCGCCTCGTCGGCACCAGACGGCTCTCCCAGTGGCTGCTTGTCGTGACTCATCCTCACCGGCAAGGAGGGAACTCCAGATGAGTAAGAGCAGGGACATTGAAGTGGAGGAGCACATGACTCAAGACAAATGTATCCTCGCAGTTCCGCTCCAAGCATATTTGTAACCACTAAGGGCACTCAAAGCGCACGCGCGCACGATTACATTTACTAACCGCTTTGAAAACCCCATAGAGCAAGTGAAGCGATCAGAAGGGAGATGAAATGATGGTCACCCAAGCGATGGCGTGAATCAAGTTAGCTACACACACCGCCACTTTCCCTCTGTCATTTCAATTTACACATTCGCATTTCACGGTGCATGACCGTTCACGAGCGATCGCCATCACGCCACGATGTGATCGGTGAGGCCAACCACCCCCAGGGATCATGTGCTGAGCGGCCCACCGCAATCATGACCCCACATTGTACTTAGAAAACTTACTCTTGGGTCGGCCCTTAGAAGGGGTTGAGGCCACAAAAGGGATAGGGCAGGGAGGAGATGGGCCCTGTGTCTCTAATCGATGGTGTAGAGCCACATGTTCATCTCTCCCTATGTTTGAATTGTTCGCTTCGAAGTCTCACGGATTGACCCCTCTCGGGGGGCATCTTGCCCTTTGGCCGCTGCGGAGGCGGTTTGGGACCAACGAGATTGACGGCTAATGATTTATGGGATGTCTCACATGAGGCATAGCCGAAGTCCACATCGATTGGGGAGGATATCGAGTCCCACTCGAATTACCCATAGACCCCGACAAGGTGCACCGCTTCGACCACGTGGTTACGGTGGACATGCCTCTCCATGCGTGGGGTGAAAACAAACCTACCTTCAACAAGGCAATATGACCTCTAGGGGTCGGCAAGGACAGTAGGGAAAGACAGAGTGGGGTCCCTATGACCCCGAAGGAAGCCAAGGCCAAGCCACGGCTAACTCCTCCCTATGTCCCAAGCCTTAGACCTAATGCCTGCTCCAGAGGCCCATAAACCGTCGGGGGTTCACGACCTCTCCAGGAGAGATCAATGGAGCAAAAGGTCGAGGTGACATGCAATGCGGAACCCAAAATATGATCACGACTTAGTCACATGGAAAAAGTGAAAGGGTCCATGACCTATGTGGTAGAACTACCTAATCCAATGCCTCCTAGGAGTACTTGTCTTCCATTAGACACTAAGTACTCAAGATAGGACACTAAATTATGCAGTTCTGTCCAACACACCCCATGAGAGAACTAAAAAACCACATTTTTCCATTAGGATCACAAATGAGAGAATAAAGCTTACAACATTATTAAGTCATTTCTTATATCACTTTATTAGAATACCAAATTATTACCTCAATTTATTATAACCGCAGAAAATAACAATGTTATCAGAGTTACAGGGGAAGCAAGATTAATTTAATGACACGGTAGAGCTTTAACATAGTGGTCATTTTCATACAAGAGATGTTAGCAGATTTTACATATTTTCTTATAAAAACCTTTAGTAAGGGTTATAAATAAACACTACGGTCGTAGCATGAAAGGAATCCCTGCTGAGCCCACTATGAGGTTTTCCCACACAAGAGTCAGCTCTAAGCATCCTTTGATCACCTGCAACAGGGGGAATAAAACCCTGAGTACTCGATTGTACTCAATAAGACTTATCCGATAGGAGAAAAATAAAAGACTCTAAGGATATGCAAGGCTTATTTGGCTTGTGGGTTCTTGCATCTGCGGAAGCATTACTAAACATGCGTCCTTATATTAAGGTTTATTAGCAATCATTATTAGTTCATTAACTAACCATTCTATGTAAGCACCGATGCTACTTTCAAGCAGGTGGTAAGCAATCAGAACCATTTTATCACCTTTCAAGTTATAGTTCTTACTACGGTGCTAGATCATAGCCAAGTCATACCGTATCACACGGCGATTTATGAACCAATGCATCCCAGCTGGGTACCCCAAAACACACGCCCTGTTTGTACCCCAGGCACAAGCAAGACCAACCCACCACTCTCCTTTGGAGGGGTCCATGTCCCCGTCCAAACTTGGACTCCAGTCCCCTACTCTTGAGTCCCGGACTCAGTGTGATGCTTAGATCTCCACCATCCCCGCCTCCAATCAATCGGTCCAAAAAGAGTCAGAACCCACGACAAGAGAGCAACGAGTCTTCCCGCTGCCATAAGATAGTATGTGCTCAGGATAATAAGTCTATGACCTAACTACCATCCACAGCAATGGACGATCCTCAATCGACATAGGCAGAACAAGTGCAATCCAAGGCTCACTAAAATGCCTAACCAAGTCTAGATCTAAAGTACCATTCCGCCCGGTCTCCAATTATCATTTATATATATTCTATGTGATAGTAATATAATAACAACAATAATATCTTTCCTATCTCTCGCGAGTGACAGGTAATCACTCGACTTCTACCGAATCCTATAGCATAGCAATCTACACGATCTTGACATACTAGTAGTACTCATAGGATAAGGGTATATATATATATGCAAGTGGTTTTCATTCAACTCCTTAAAACTTAATGCACAAGCATAAGATAAAAGTGCAGAATAATAGAGGTTATGCACCATGGCTTGCCTGGGTAAGATATAACCAAAAGTTAGCATTCCATTATGGTGGCACGATCATCAAGGCACCATCTTCTCCGCTACCTCGATCGACTCCCTAATCCATCATTGTTCCTATTATGATATACGTGGATGCAATGCAGAGATGTAAATAATCAGCGACAACTACAACTCTCAAATACGAGTATGCTCCGCAAGCTAACGAGTTAGCTTTAATGACTAACGTACTAGTCTACGTATCCACGTCACCAAGTAAGGCTTTGTTTCCCAATAACTGTTTTAGTCCTAAACTCTTAAGGTGTTTCGGCATTTTATTGATTAAACGTATATTTTCAAACAAGGGCTCATTTAGCTACCTAGCAAACTAATTATTATGGAGCTACAAAAATTACAGTAAGCACCTAATAATGTTAGGGATTTACTGTAAAAGTTTTAGAGCCAACACTATCACCAATTCATCAAAAAAATTTCTACAAGTTTATATCTTATAATATTAAGCATCATAAATTAATTAGATAACTCCTAGAAATATTATAAAACTATGTGAACCAAATATACTAGTAGATAGTTCACAATTTTAGGAACCTAACAAAATTTATTTCATAATTTTTGGTTAATTACACAATTTTATATTGAATTTACAAATTTACCATAGAAGCTAAATCAAAAAATGCTTAGAAAAGGAAAAGGGCTGGTAGCGACCATTTTGGCCCGGTAGCCCAACGTGCCGCAACTGTGCATGTGTCGTGGTGACCCAGCAACGGCCCATGGCCAGGGGCTCCCGCGCGCGCTCACGTTTTGCAAAAGAGGGCTCAGGTTTTTGAATAATCACGCAGAGCAACATAACACTATTACAGACACATGCTTTGCATTAAAGACCATGGAATGTGTTGCCTTTGCAATGGGGTGGTCCTCGGCGCACCCGCATGTGACAGCACGGCACACCGGTGGCAACGGCGGTTATGCCGGGCAAACTAGGCCTGCTGCGACAGAAGTAAGAGGCCGACCACCATCTATAGCTAAACGCGCAAGGATGGGTGACGGTTATGGACTTGGAGGCGCACTACCATGGGCTGCAGCTGTGAGCAGCTATCCGCGGTGGCGGTGCGACTATTTCAGTGAGCCTATGCCCTCACGACAAGGTAGAGATGGTGGAGAAGCATCCGTAGCTCACCATGGTGTACGAACTACTAACGGTTGAAGCTAGGAAGCTCCATGGTGGTCTAGCCACATGCGACCGAGTGGGGCAGCGGCACTATACGATGGACATCAGTGTGTCACCACATCGCTGATGAGTTTCCTAGCCAAAACAGTGCGAGCACCAGATAGAGGGAGTCAAGGCGAGTGCAAGGTTACAAGCAATCGAACTGCTACCACTCCTACCTGCCTTACCTCCCAACTTACTGATTCGGTGGCACCCATGGCCGGCGGTGAGCAAAATGCCAGATTGTCGGTCGGTAGTGACCGTCTAGGCTTGAGGAGAATAGGGTGCATAGCTGACTACCCATGCCACCCACTAGTGTGGGGAATTGCACTACGAAGCCCGAGCTGGTGAATTTGAAAGGAAGAAATGGTGTGCTGCCGCTGCTACGTTGGACAGCGGCCTCGACTTAACATGGACTGGCCAAGACACGGCAAGGCATGGCACTTTGAGGACACAACCTCATGTGTGAGGGTAGGGGTTGCATGGTTAATGCTCGGGTGGAGCCTTTAGGAGTGCCTACGCTGTCATGTGTACATGGTAGAGCGGCGTCACGATGCGTCAGGGGGGTGGTACGAGCCGGAGCAAGGTGGGTGAGCTGAGCGGCTGTGAACGCATGCTATAGGGTGAGGCAAGGTGATAGAGAAGGTGGAGTGCACTCCTATGTGTGGCTTGGTAGTACGTGCACACAACGCAGAGCAGTGGCAGCCAAGCCTAGCCTAGCACATAGCCGGTGGCCCCCGCGCCGTAGTGCCATAAATGGCAAGGCGATGGCAACATGGCCTCGTGCGCACGGCATCAAAGCGGGCCAATGATGTAGCGTGATGTAGCAGCAGGCGTGTAGCATGGTGATGCCATGGTAGCGGCGGCGGCATCGACATGCGGCATGGAGGCAGCAGCAGCACCAGTGGCACAAGCCCTAAGGTCGTGGCATGGCAGCACAAGCGATGTGCATAGCGAACAGTGCAGGCTACGGTGAAGGGAGGGAGGGAGAGAGAGAGAGAGCAGTGCAGCATCACCATAGTGGCGATAGCGATAGCGGCATAGAGCGCTATAGTGTGTGAAAGGTCCTAATATGGCTAGAGGGGGGGGTGAATAGCCTATTTAAAGTTCTATAAATCAACTAGAGCAATTTGATTAGTAAGACAAATATCGAAATGCATACTTGCTCTAGGCTCTACGAGGGTTGCAAGCCACCTATCCAACAATTCTAGTTGCAATGATTACTAGACACACAACTTGCTATAGAACTACTCACTAAGAGCTCTCAATCTTACTACACTAAGAAGCTCCACTAGATGAACTTAAATAACAAATCAAGCTCTCAACTCTAATTACACTAAAGAGCTTGCCACAACTTGTTTGCAAGAATATAAAAGAGTGAGTAGGGTGATTATACCGCCATATAGAGGGATGAACCAATCGCAAGATGAAGTTGAAATCAATCACCGAGAGAATGCCAAATGGCAAGAGACAACCAATTTTCTTCCGAGGTTCACGTGCTTGCCAACACGCTACGTCCCCATTGTGTCGACCAATACTTGGTGGTTCGGCGGCTAAGAGGTGTTGCACAAACCTCGTCCACACGATTGGACACCGCAAGAACCTACCCACAAGTGAGGTAACTTAATGACATGAGCAATCCACTAGAGTTACCTTTCGGCGCTCCTTCGAGAAGGTACAAATCTCCTCACAATCACCGGAGATGGCCACGAACAATCACCAACTCATGCCAATCCTCCACCACTGCACCAAGCCATCTAGGTGGTGGCAACCACCAAGAGCAACAAGCGAAGTAGCGAAACATGAATACCAGGTGCCCCTAGATGCAATCACTCAAGCAATGCACTTGGATTCTCTCCTAATCTCACAAAGATGATGGATCAATGATGGAGATGAGTGGGAGGGCTTTTGCTAAGCTCACAAGGTTGCTATGTCAATGAAAATGTGCAAGAGAGTGAGCTTGAGCCGACCATGGGGTTTAAATAGAAGCCCTCATGAAATAGAGCCGTTGTACCCCTTCACTGGGCACTGATCGGGGTGACCGGACGCTCTGGTCATATTGACCGAACGCTGGACCCATCGTCCGGTCGCTCGATGCCAGCCACGTGTCATCCTAGGTTCAATAGGAGTCATCAGATCTTAACGGTCATGACATGACCGGACGCTCTTGCACAAGTGACCGGACGCTGGACTCCCAACATCCGGTCATTTCCAGTAAGCTCCAAGAGACACATTTCTTCGACCGGACATGTCCGGTCGCACTTGACCAGACACAGCCAACGTCCAGTCAGTTACCCTGACTTCTATGCAGCTACGTCAGCTCTGACCAGACGCTGCCTTCCAGTGTTCGGTCAGTCAGAGGCTCAGCGTTCGGTCACATGACCGACGCTAGGTTATCACTGCCACGCCTAACCGGACGCACCGGTTCCCCTGAGACCAGCGTCTGTTCAGTTGTAAAACAGCGAGACTGACCCTCTTTCATCTCTATCTCCTTCACCCTTGCTCAAATGTGCCAACCACCAGGTGTATCACCTTGTGCATATGTGCCAGCATATTTTCACAAATATTTTCAAGGGTGTTAGCATTCACTATATCCTAAATGCATGTGCAATGAATAGAGTATCTAGTGGCACTTTGATAACCGCATTTTGATATGAGTTTCACTCCTCTTAATAGTACGACTATCTATCCTAAATGTGATCACACTCACTAAGTGTCTTGATCACTAAAACAAAAATGACTCCTACCTTTTATACCTTTGCCTTGAGCCTTTTGTTTTTCTCTTTCTTCTTTTCCAAGTTCAAGCCTTTGATCATAACCATGCCATCACCATTGTCATGATCTTTGTCATTGCTTCATCACTTGGAGTAGTGCTACCTATTTCATGATCACTTTGATAAACTAGGTTAACACTTAGGGTTTCATCAATTATCCAAAATCAAACTAGAGCTTTCAGCGTGGCGGCAGCGGCGGCGGCCAGCCTGGCCGGAGTCGGCCAACGCCACGGCGTAGGCGACCAGGCCAGCCAAGCGCGGCAGCATGCATCCGCACGTAGAGCGCGCCAATGCCACGATGGTGCACCCTCATGGCCTGTTGACCGCGCCTAGCCCAAAGGGCTAGCCCGAGAACGTGTTGTGCATGAATTTTAAAGCAGCGACTACCACTAAACCATTGCCTCTAAACTGAAACCTATTTCACCACGATCAAACTGATACATGAGGCTGCTCAGTCGAGCTAAAACACCGCATCATCCTCTAACCCAATCTCCCTAAATAAATTGCAAAACTTAGCAATGTCCAGCTCTACACAAGCTTGAAATTTTCTAAGTCTTTTGAGCTGAACTCTATTTTAAATTACATTTCTAAGCTATTGAAAATATTACTAAGCAATATTATTTTTCAATAGCAAGTATTTCATTGTCATCTACAAAGTTTGCACTTCCAATTTTATTTAAGTATCACACACATGTTCTATAGTATTTTTGCTTAATAAAAATTGGTTTTAAACCCTACTTGATATACATGAGCTATTGCATCAACATTGTTTTAACATTTTTATTGATTATTTTAAGCTACAACAAATTTATCTACACCTTCTATCGCATGCATTATTACATAAACACGATACTCATGACATGATTTAGTAGTTGGTTTAGGGCGTAACACCGAGGGTGTTACAACCTATGAACCGATGCACGACCGTAAGAAACCTCGCGACTGTGCAGAAAGAGGTCGGGGGAATGATCCCCTAAAACACTGGGACAAAATAGCCTCTCCAAATGAGCCGAGGTCAAAGGGATGACCCCAAACCCATGGCTCGGGGGCTCATGACGTAGGCTACGAAAGGCATCAGAGGGAAATTCCTCCATCCAGAACAAAAGCAGCCGCGCCGCTAAAACATCAATGAAAGGTGTCACCACGATGGTGATGCCAATTGACAACCTAGGGCCAAGCACCGCCAAGGATGACATCGTGCCTCTAAGGAGCAACGCGTAGGAGTGCCACCGCAACTCCTCTGGCTTTAGAGGAAGGGGCGGCCGACAGCAACAACAGTACAGGCCACATCCCCATCCTACCCTGTCTAATGGGGGTGGAGTGAGGGGAAGCACTGCTTCATCCTCCTCCTTATCCTACCGACTAGTCCGGGCGGGCTAACGACCAACGCATAGGATTCCAAGGGGAGCCAGGAGCGACACCAGTCGTTGCCTATTTGAACACACTGAGCCACCTAGGCTCGGAGTGAGAAATGGCAACGACATGGCACACCGATGTCGTGCATAACCCGACACAGTGGCCATACTACCTCTCGCCCTCTGACTCACAAAATCCCTTCTAGCATCGGCTGTTGGAACTGGCAATGATAGCCTCTGGCCGCCACAAATGGTCTCCAGCAGGACGCATGCCCGAGAACCACATGGTTCCCTTCAAAGACCTTTCTCACTCCCCCATCGGAGCTTAGCCCCTCGAAGGGGCCAAAGGAATCTTGGTGCTAGAGGTAGCTCGAACGGAGGAAGGCCCTCACTTATAAGCCCAAGGGTGGATTAAATAGCATGGGACTCCCTTGCCACGTGGCGAGCAATAGGAAGCACGAAAGATTGGGAAAAATTGAGATCTTCCTACGATGAGATCTCCCTCACCACGTGGCGAGCAATAGGAGGCACGAAAGTAGGGCTAGTACAGCATCGATGAAACCACTCGGTCTCGCCTAGAACACAAGCCCCGATGCACAACCCACAGACACGATAGTCGAGCACCGCATCATCGGGACGCCCTGACAAAGCAAAACATGACGGACGCTCGCCGCATTGAATACACGGACTAGCAAGGAGCCGAGCAATGGAGCCTGAATGAGCTATGACCGTGAGTACGCACATACCAGCACTTTAACGATCATTTCATGATCGCAAAAACGCTCGGGGGCTACTGTCAGGGTTATAACCCCGGGGTATCTCAAGGCATCGATTAGATGGTGGGCCACATAACTCACAACGCAACAACAAACAAAGGCCCAAATGACCGAGGCCCAACAAAAGCCAAACAGGTCAGGCCAGGCACCAAGGTCAGGGTCATCCACGACCCCTTCCACTTACCTCGGTCTCACCACGCTCTCAAGACGTATGACCTCTCTCCGCCACGACCACCGGAAGAGATAGAAAGAGGTCGCACCTTGTAAAGCGAGCCTACCCTGACAGGGGCAAGCATGTCGCACTGACCCCGTAAGGACCAAGGTGACAGTAGTCACCTCAGCTCGATCAGACGCCAACCCTATGCCACGCTGCACGGACAAGGCAACACCACCTCGAGGCGGTAACAACGGGTACGATGACCACCGACTGGGTACGACCCAACCAGGCGGGTATACGGTCCTACCCACTATGGGATGGGATCCATGACAGGGGTCTCGACTTAGAGACCTTCCTGGCTGGCGGAGTGCCCGACCTCAATGATCAGGGTCGTGTCCCTCAGCCCCACGGAGCGACCAGATGAACAACGACCTAGGGCGGCCACCTAGTACGGGTACGACGCCCTGAGAAACCTAGAGACGACGACAAATACCATGATGGATGCCGCATTGCACAGGATAGCTGACGAACCACCGATGTGCCTACAGTGCCTACCACGGTCAGCACGGTAGCACCACGTCTCGCTCTGCAGCAACGAGGCCACAAGACCATGATGACGGCCACGCCCGGACAGACACCAGAAGACGGCGTAGCTTGCAAGTCAAGTTAGCTAGGACCTCCCTCAGGCTCTCGATCCTTCGGTTGGGGGAACCTTCTCTTTGTAACGAGCCCCGGCCCCGAACTCTATATAAGGGCGGCCAGGGCTAGGGCTCCCATCTCAGAACATCTTCACATTCTCTATCCTCTACCACTCCATCCATAGCAGTAGGGCTCTTGGAGCTTCTCTTCGGGCTACCCCTCATCTAGCATAGGTTCTACCATATCTTTCACCATTCTTGCACTCTTCATTATAAGAAATTCAGAGCATTCAAGCGAGGAACACACACTCGATCTTCTCTGAGATTGAACGTAGGGGCCCCGGTCTGAACCAGTATAAATCCTCGTGTCTATTGGATGCTACTATCGTCTTCCTAGAGCAGCGCAGCAATCGTATAAATTTACTAGTCCGGTTCAAGAAACACCGACAGGTATATTATAAAAATATAATTAATAAAGAATCTAATGATACTTAGTTGGTATATCATAAATATTATTATTTTATTATATAAATTTACGTTGTGCGTAACAAGTTGATAAAACATCACTGAGACTGGCCTAACTAGTTGATCCAAATGGAGGCGAAATATTCATACGGGCACCGGAGAGAACAGGCGCCTGTGTCCGTACGATGATTGTAATCTTTCGCTTGTTTAATTAAAGCTCTCTGTACCCGGAAAAAAATAGACGTACTTAAACTAGGGCCATGTTTAGTTGCCCCAAATTTCAGAATTTGGCACTATGCAAAAAGAAGATTTCCCGTCACCTCAAACTTGCGGTACATGCATGGAGTACTAAATGTTGATGAAATCAAAAACTGATTGTACAGTTTGGTTGTACTTTGCGAGATGAACATTTTGAACCTAATTAGTCAACGATTGGACAATTATTACCAAATAAAAACAAAACGCTACAGTGCAGCTACAGTGCCGGTGAATTCAGCCGGCGCCGAATCGGCAGCGAACTAAACGCGGCCTAGTAATACTTCTGGTCCAAGATTGCGTCTCCATTTGCCACATATCTGTATCAGTTGTTAGTTAAACAGGCACCTGCGAGGTAGTTACTGCTGGCGTGTGGCGCCCCGGCACCCGCACACATGCATATGCGAGGTCAGAAGTTAGAGTTCGCTCAAGACGACTGTCTTCTGCTTAATTTGAACGGCGACTCCGATCCATGCATGGCAGTTCATACTTCATGCATACCTGATATGTACGTGCGCGCGTGCATGATTTTGCACAGGACGGAAGCTCCAACAAAACTCTACCACCCCCAATACGCGTGCCAAGTGGAACCAAATGCAATAAAAGCTGCGTATCTTGCCACTGCCAGCGCGGCAGCGACACATTGGACGG
The DNA here is from genome assembly GCF_019320115.1 of Miscanthus floridulus. Lineage (NCBI taxonomy): Eukaryota > Viridiplantae > Streptophyta > Magnoliopsida > Poales > Poaceae > Miscanthus > Miscanthus floridulus. The sequence continues at coordinate 147,222,014 of NC_089581.1, read as the reverse complement.
GCGCGCAACGGTAGCGTCGATCAATATTTGTGTTGGCAGCACGTGTGGTAGAAGTCGCGCGCAACCATGCAACAATGACGCCATCGTCTGCCATCATCATCCCGGCGCACGGACGATCGATCGAGAGCAAACGTATGTCTATGTACGGAGTACCAGACAGGAAGCCACGGTTGGAACAGGACGGGAAGTCGGGACGGTGGTCAAGTGGCGGGATCTCGAGCTCGACTGCGAGAGAGAGAGAGAGAGAGAGAGAGAGAGAGAGAGAGAGAGAGAGAGAGAGAGAGAGAGAGAGAGAGAGAGAAACACGAGTGCCAGATGGTGATCGAGGGATTGAAAGGACAAAGGCGGGCAACTCGAATTGACCGGCCGGCCAGGGCCAGCCAGCCGGAGCCGTTACGACGAACTGGTGTGCCTGTAGCGATCGATCGATCATGGTGGCCTAGTGGCCCGGCAGCATTTCCACTCTTAGTCAAGGCGCGGTCCCTGTCCCGCGCAGCAAAAAGGTCTGGGACTCTGGAGCTCAGGACAGCATGCAGCGCCCACTTGCACGCGTATGAACTCTCGTGCGTAGGACCAGATAGAGCTAGCACACCGTACGTCTCCCGTCGCTGTTGAAAACTAGAAATGAAATAAAGTGTGAATGGAAAATGGATCACGGACGCTGCGTATCTGGAACTAGCCCTGTCGCAGTAGGCCAGCAGTAGAAGCATGGAATAGTGGAATAGTGGAATGTGGTGCCTCTTTCCATGATCGAATCCTCATTTCTACGCATAGAGATTCCTGTTGAGATATCCGCGTAGACTACGGCCGGCCGGATCTAGGGAAGCCCGCGCGGTGGTTATTGAGTTCGTCACGGTTCGGTTCGGTTCGGTTCGGATCCACTGCATGCATATCTGAAAGACGATGCTAGTATTTTGTCCGTTCCGTTGCTTCAACTAGAGGGCCGGAGTTTGTGAGGCCATGACGTGACGCCTGACGAGAGACGACGCCTTAATTAATCAGCTGCTGGTGTGGATCACATCTCTACGGGTCAAAAGCAGGCGGCAGAGATCAAATGGTTTAATTAACAAGCAAGTCAGCTCTCTCTCGTGTATATATATCAATCACGCGCAAAAATAACCCAACAACTAGGTAACCGGCGCGGCCGATGTGGACCAATGAGGCAAGTCGAAACAGACAGCTTAATTAGGTTCGGTCCAGATCGATGCCCAGTACTCCCTCCAGTCTTAGGTCGCCGGAATTTGCCCGTGGATAACTTTGATTTATAAAAAATACGTTCATCATTTCTGTCGGGTTTATAAACTCAGGATTCCTCATGTACTTGCTTCCTGGCAAAAGCTCGGCCCAGCAGGCCGGTCTAAAAACCTAACGACAGGCCACAAGGACGATCCAATCTCCAACCTGAAGGTCTGGTCAAAGAAGAGCGGTGCTCACTTTCGACTCTGGCCCGCCTCTCCGACCGGAAGGCCTGGCCAAGGAGGAAACATCGCTCGCTTCCGTCGCCTCCGACTCCGGCCCGCCTCTCCGACTAGAAGGCCTGGCCAGCTCGCCTCCGACTCTGGCCCGCTGCCCGACTGGAAGGCCTGGCCAGCTCGCCTCTGACTCCGACTGCTCGCTTCCTACTCCAGCCCGCCTCCCCTGTTCGGAAGGGCCTGGCCAAGGAGGAACGCCGCTCGCTTCCGTCGCTTCTGACTCCGGCCCGCTTCTCCGATCGGAAGGCCTGGCCAAGAAGGGGCATCGCTCGCCTCTGACTTCGACTCGCTTCTCCGACCGGGAGTACATCGAACCTCCGCTTACAGCTCTTCTCGACCGGGGACGCCCGCTCGGTGGAGACCCGAGAAACGGACAGAGCAAGTATAAACCCCGTGTCATTGAGTGCTAGGCCACATCCGATCACAACGTATGGCAAAACTACAAATATTTACGTGTTGGTCACTTTCTAAACCGACAGTTGGCGCCATTCGTGGGGAAGACGCCGTACGTTCACGCTTTTAGTCATCAGATGGCCCACCTTTCCGCCATCTTCGGCATGGCGGGCTCAAGCGATACGATTTGCTTCAGCTCACTAGAGTTTTCCCATGCTCCCACCTGTTGGGATGTGGGTTCCGCCCGTCTTCGAGCCGTCCCAGGACTTCCTCTTTGGAAGCCTGGACTTCATCGCTGACCAGCTCGCCATCGGAGGGGCGCCCTTCGTCGGCTCTGAAACTCCCGATGACCTCAACAACGAGGCGCCTACGCTTCGCTCCGAGCCTACGCTAGGCTCAAATCCCACTGTGAGTAATGTACGTACTGTTATTTACTCGCTATTTACTATTTTCCGCCGATTCTCTGGAGGGACCCCTGTTGTCCCTGCCATGACCGTCGTGCGACCGGTTCCCCTATGGCCTCGAGTCCCCCTGTGGACGCATACACATGGGGGCTTCGAAAGACGCTGGTGCCGCACCCTCTCACATCTGAATTCGAGGGGATGGTGGACTACGCTCCTGCCACTTTTCATGACCTCATGGATGACGATGTTGAGAGCGACGGCTCCAGTATCGGCGACTGTCGTGGCACCTAGCCACCCTCTGTCCCTGCGAGTGCGCTATGGTGGACGCTCTGGGATAGCCACTGGTGGTGGTGGAGTCTCTTCAGACCCACACCCCTCCGAACCCTTCGCGTGGATGCCCTCGCATGTGCCCTAGAAGCACGGCGAGGAGCTATGACAAAGGCGACAGAACCAGCCGCCACCTGCGCTAGCGCGCTCAGGCACACCACAATGTGCCCCATGCGCGTAACCCAACGAGTGGCGCCCGGGGTCGCGCCCGCCAGGTTCAGCGCAACATCATCGACGGGGGGAACAATCCCCCACAGTTCACTCTGGCTGGTCAGAACATCATCACGGTGGCGATGCTTCTACGTGGCCTTTCTGAGCCTGTCGACCCACAGGAGTAGGCGGTCCACTGGAACCTCTGGGCGCTGGTGGAGATCGTCGCCGTTCAACAGGAAGAGGGCTCCACGTCGCGACACCGACTCGCTGCCTCTCTCCCCACCAGGGGGCAAGGACGCACTAGACGCATCGCTCCATCCGCTCGCCGCTATAGCCACCGAGCGCGGAACAGGAGGTCGTAGCTGTGCCACGACCTGACCCGACGCCTGCTCCATACTGGCTGCCTGTGTGTGATCGCCTCAGGCCCAACCGAGACGCTCACAACATCAACAACAACCGGCGTCAGGCCCAGTATGATGATGACGTCCATTGGGCGGCGGTGAGAGCAGGCAGCACGGGCTCTGGCTAGACCATTGAGGGGACCGGTGAGACGCACCCTAGGCATGGTCGCTGACCCGACGATTGAAGTCCTAGCCCAGATGGTCCGGGACCATGGGCCTTTGGCTGACGCATCTAGAGAGCGCCGTTCCCACAGCACTTCTGACCGCCTACCAACATCACCAAGTATACCGGGGAGACAAACCCTGGTATATAGCTCGAAGACTTTCGGCTCGCCTGTCAAGCCAGAGGAGTGGATGATGACCACTTTATCATTTAGTACCTCCCCATCAACGTGGGGGAACATGTTCGAGCATGGCTTGAATTCCTCCCGCACGACAGCATCCGCGACTGGGCGAACCTCAAGAGGATATTTGTCGGGAATTTCCAGGGGATGTATGTCCGCCCTGGGAACTCTTGGGACCTCAAGAGCTGCCAGCAAGAGCCCAGCGAGTCCCTATGGGATTACATCCATAGGTTCTCAAAGCGATGCAACTCCCTTCCTAATGTCGTCGACATGGACGTCATCAGCGCATTCCTCTCCGAGACAACATGCGAGTCCCTGATCCATAAGCTTGGCTGCCTAAAGCCCCGTACCACCTGTGACCTACTCGACATCACCACGAACCACGCCTCCCATGAGGAGGCAGTCGGAGCGGTCTTCAACGGAGGCCGGGACAAAGGCAAGGCAAAACGCAAGGACCAAGACAAGGGCCCCTCCACGTAGAGGGGCAAAAAGAACAAGAAGGATCAGCCTCGATTGGCCAACTCCGCGTTGGTCACTACAGCTGATCAGGCGAGCAAGCAACCTCGGCTGGGCCTGCCTAACCACTTCGACAAGCTCATGGATAGACCCTGCACCAACCACGCCTACCCTGTCAAACACCTCTACAAGGACTGTGAGCTCCTCAAGCGCTTCCTTCGACAGGCCGGTGGGCCAAAAGAAGGAAAGAGCAAGGAGGAGGTGGCCAAGAAAGGTGGCCCAGTGGGCAAAGATGGGGACGGCTTTCCCGACTCCGAAGAATGCATTCATGATCTTCAGGGGATCCGATGCTATCTACTCCAAGTGCCAGCACAAAGTGTGCTATAGAGAGGCATGCGTCGCCGAGACGGCCATCCCCTCCTTTCTTTGTTGGTCAGAATTTCTGATCACTTTTGATCAGAGCGACCATCCTTCCCACGTCGCCAGACCGGGTCGCTACTCGCTCGTCATTGACCCCATCGTCCGTAAGAAGCGCCTCACCAAGGTGCTGATGGACGGAGGCAGCGGCCTCAACATCCTCTATGTCGACACCCTCGACTGCCATATGCATCCCCTGGTCGGAGCTTCATCTGGCGAGCTCTCCCTTTCACTGGCATGATCTCGGGAGCGCAGGCATACCCGCTCGGGCAGATCGACCTACCCGTCATGTTTGGCGACCTGAGCCAACTTCCGTTCGAAGGTGCTTACCTTCAAGGTGGTGGACTTCCTGGGGTCTTACCACGCCATCTTGGGGCGGCCATGCTACGCCAAGTTCATGGCGGTCCCCAACTACACCTACCTAAAGTTGAAGATGCCGGGACCAAACGCCATCATCACTATAGGTAGCACCTTTTTGCACGCCTTCATGTGCGACCATGAGCATTACGAGCTCGCCACTGCCATCATCAACTCTTCCGAGCTCCCATGGCTCGGGGAGTTGTCGACCCCAGCAGTCCTGGACTGCAACAAGCCAACCTCCTTGACTACCTTCCGCCCACTTGAGGAGACCAAGGCAGTGTGGATCGACCCCACTGACTCAAGCAAGATGGTGCGGATTAGGACCTAGCTCCCGACCAAATAGGAATGCGAGCTCATCGACATTCTATGCGCCGATCATGATGTCTTCGCATGGAAACCTTCTGACATGCCAAGCATACCATGGGAGGTCACCGTGCACGCACTACGCCTCGTCCCAGGCTTGAAGCCCACCAAGCAATGCCTGCGTCACTTTAACGATGAGAGGCACAGGGCCATAGGCGAGGAAGTTGCCAAACTCCTGGCAGTCGGATTCATCAAAGAGGTATACCACTTCGAGTGGCTTGCCAATCCTGTTCTTGTTAAAAAGAAGACTAGGAAATGGAGAATGTGCGTTGATTATACTAGCCTCAATAAGGTGTGTCCGAAGGACCATTTTCCTTTACCACGCATAGACCAGATAGTCGACTCCACCTCAGGTTGTGAAATCCTCTCCTTTCTAGATGCCTACTCAGGCTACCACCAAATCACGGTGAAAGAGTCCGACCAGCTCGCGACTTCATTCATCACCCCATATGGTTTGTACTGTTACGTAACCATGCCTTTCGGTCTAAAGAATGCTGGTGCCACATACCAAAGGTGCATGCAACAATGCTTCATCGATCAAATAGACCCGCTCTATCAGCCTAACCAAGTCGAGCGACCGAAACCAACAATCATCGTCTATGTTGATGACATAGTGGTCAAAACGGCTCAAGCTTGTGACCTGATCACAAACTTAGCCGCAACATTCACGAACCTCCGAATGTTCAACATCAAATTGAATCCCAAAAAATGTGTTTTCAGGGTTCCAAAGGGAAAGCTACTCGGATACATCATGTCCAAACGCGGCATCGAAGCCAACCCTAAAAAATCATGGCCATCTCCAACATAGGCCCTATACACAACATCAAGGGCATACAAAGGCTCACCGGCTGTTTGGCCACCCTGAGATGATTCATCTCCCGGCTCAGTGAATAGGGGATGCTGCTCTATAAGCTTCTCAAAAAGACTGATGCTTTCGTCTGGACTGAGGAAGCACAACAGGCTTTGGAGAGCCTCAATGTGTCTCTAACGTCGGCCCCAATCCTCGTTGCTCCTGAATGGGGAGAACCCCTCCTCCTCTATGTCGCTGCAAGCAACCACGTGGTAAGCGCCGCCCTAGTCATTGAAAGGGAGGAGCTAGGACATCACCTTAAGGTCCAACGACCCATATACTTCATCAGGGAGGTACTCACCGACCCCAAGATCTGGTACCCCCAGGTGCAATAACTCCTATACGCCATGCTGATGGCAACCCGAAAGCTCTTGCACTACTTCACCGACCATGAAGTCTCGGTCATCACTTCATACCCGCTCGAAGACATTATCCGCAACCACGACACTACAGGGCAAATATGCAAGTGGGCACTCAAACTAATGGGCCACAACATCAGGTATGTTCCCCATACTGCTATTAAATCTTAGGCCCTCGCGAACTTTGTCGCCGAATGGACAGAGGTCCAGCTTCCAAACCTGGACGTCACCCACGAGTACTGGATGATGTACTTCGATGGATCCGTAATGGCTCTCGGCTCGGGGGCTGGAGTGGTTCTGATCTCTCTGGACAGGAGTAGGCTCCACTACATAATCCGCCTCCACTTTTCAGCCTCAAACAACGCCATGGAATACAAGGCCCTCATCAGCAGACTACGCATCACTATCGAGCTCGACGCTACATGACTGTACGTTTGTGGTGACTGAGAGCTAGTCGTCGACCAGGTCATGAAGGAGTCCTCTGCAAAAGCCCCCTCATAAAGCATACTACCAGGAGGTGTGCAAGCTCGAGGATAAATTCCAGGGGATTGAGCTAGACCATGTCCTCCAAAAGGACAACGATGCCACCGATTTTCTTGTAAAATTGGCCGCTAGGCGGGTTCCGTCTGCGGATAGGGTTTTCATAAACAACCTTCACGAACCATCTGACCACATCCTAGAAGGTTCGATCCAGACACTCCCCGATGCTGACCCAGTGCTTGAGGGCTCCAACCCTAATACCCCCGTGACGACATCGCCCACCGACGTCGCCGTGGTGGCACTCGATCGAGCAGACTGGCGAGCACCGCTACTCGCCTACCTCCTCGAGGAGGTTCTTCCACCCAAAGGACTGAAGCACGATGGATCGCTTGACGCACCAATACATTCATTCGTGATTGGTAACAAACTCTACAAATGAAGTCCATCGGAGTGCTCATGAAGTGCGTCCCCGGCGACCAAGGGAAATAGCTCCTCCTCGAGGTCCATGCCGAAATCTACGAATATCACGTGGCCCCAAGGTCGCTGGTCAAAAAGCCTTTTGTGAAGGTTTTTACTAGCCCACCACACTACGAGATGCAGAGGAGGTCATTCACAGGTGTGAGGGATGCCAGTTCTACGCTCAGCAAATGCACTTGTCAGCATAGGAGATTCAAACCATCCCCATTACTTGGCCATTCGTGGTCTAGGGTCTCGACATGGTAGGAACCCTCAAAAAAGGCCCAGACGGCTTCACTCACCTACTCATAGCAGTCGACAAATTCACCAAGTGGATAGAGGCTAAGCCCATCACCAACATTCGCTCAGAAGAGGCGGTCAAATTCTTCCTCGACATCATCTATCGGTTCGGTGTTCCTAACTGTATCATCACTGACCATGGAACTAACTTCACTAGGAAGAAGTTCCTGGACTTCCGTAATGGATACAACATCAGGATCGACTGGGCTTCGGTCAGACATCCTCGTACAAATAGTCAAGTTGAGCATGCCAATGGCATGGTTCTCTAAGGACTTAAGCCACGCATCTTCGACTGACTCAACAAGTACACCGGGCGATGGGTTGTGGAGGTCCTAGCAATCCTCTGGAGCCTGAGAATGACCCCAAACTGATCCACATGGTTCACACCCTTGTTCTTGGCCTATGGAGCTGAAGCAGTGCTGCCCTCCAACCTCGACCACGGCGCCCCAAGAGTGAAGGCCTTTGACTGTGACCGAGCCGTAGAGGCTCAACAAGACACGATAGACCTACTCGAGGAGGACCGCAAGACGACCATCATCTACTCCGCTCGCTACTAGCAGACTCTCTGTAGGTGCCATGAGAGGAAAATTAGAGGAAGGATCCTCGAGGTCAGAGACCTCATGCTTTGAAGGACCCAATCAACCAAGGAGAAATACAAATTCTCTCTGCCTTGGGAAGGACCCTATACGATGACCGAAGTGATCTGACTAGGCGCCTACCGACTGAAGGACGACAACGGCGATGTTCTCGCCAACACTTAGAATATCGAACAGTTACGTCATTTCTTCCCATAAAAATTTGGTCTTACTATTTTCTTTCATTCAAACATTTGCTCCTACAAAGCTCCCCGGTCCGAACACTTTCGGCCCGAGTCGCTCGGGGGGCTCCATGGGGGTGTGATACCACCTCTCTTTTCTACTATCATATGGTAAATGCTTTTTTACCCGAATGAAAGGGTAGTCCTTTCCTTTAATTACCTTACGTGACTTTGCTTTAAACATTCCGACCGATCGCACCCCGCCACTACCTATGGTTACAAGCAGCTGAGCCTCACAGGCCATGCCCAGGCTCTTAAGGTTGTAGCCTACAAGACGAACGGGTAGGTGTGAAAAAGAAAGAATAAAAACAAAGTTATGCTAGGGTAAACATAAGGAACGGACGGGACAAGCTTCCCCGAACGAAGTGATTCATCATAAAACGAAAATTGTTGTATTCATTAATACACAAAATATTCACATGGGGGCTCCCCCATGAACTTATCCTGATACATATGCTAAGCACTTCTATCCCTAATTTCTACTATGGCCGCCTGACTGGCATCGGCTGACGGTGCGATTGGCTGAAGATAAAGGCTTGCTCGCCCTTCGACGGGTGATGTTCGGATTCAGTCGAACGGCGGGACAATGTTCGCTTCCAACATGGGCCCCACTCCATCCGTAGGCTTGGGTGACATCCTCCTGGCACTGCGCCTTCAGCTATCGTTCACACGGATGAGCCTCCATCACTCCATTGCTGCGGATACTTGCTCTGCCACCATCTGTGCGCATGGCAGCAAGCTCTCCCCGAGCGCATGGATGGCGTTCGAGCTCCAGCCATTGGCGTACCCACTACAGATGGTGGCGAAGTCTAGATCTGGGTGGTGTGTCGCCACTGAAAGTCAGCAACCCTCGACTGTCTCGTAGAACATCCCGATCAGAGATGAGGGCCCTGAAACCTCATCCAGGGACCTCCTGCCAGTCAGGATGGTGGGCGTGCTGGTGCTTGGCTCCAAACTGAAGACCTCTAAGACGACAACCTGGGCAACATTGCACATCTGGTCAAGTTCTCCCTCGAGAGCACGTTGCTCTTCAAGGGACTTGGCCAGCGCCTCCGTGCTCTGACCAATCATCACCTTAGGTGTCTCCAGGTCCTACTCCAGCGACCCAACCTTTCCACCCTGCTCTGGAAGAAGGATGACAAGCTTAGAAGCAAGGTAAAGGAAAAAACCAAGACATCAAAATAGAAGCAGAATAGGTACATACTGAGGCGGGTGGTCTTGAGGATGAAGAGTCCTTCCTCCTACTGAGTCACCTGCTCGCGCAACTGGGCGTTCAACTCCTCTGTCCTAAGCACCCGGCCCTGGAGCGCGAGCACTTCCTGGTCGACCTTCGACTGAGCCTTCCGCTCTGACTCTAGGGTCTCTAGGGAACTCTGGAGCACTGCCTCGGTTTCCACCAAAGTCTTCTAGACCACCGCCTCGGTCTCCTCCTAATGGACCTTCGCCGCCTTAAGTCCCTGCTCAGCGGCGGTCGCCCGCTCCATCGCGAGCAGCTCCATCGCCCATGCCTCCTTCGCCTCAGCCACCCATCCTTGAGACTCACAGCGGGTGAACTCTAGCTCGAGCGCAAGCTTGGCAACCCATTGTGACATCGTGGCCTCCCGAGCGTCCTCCTCCCGGAGGAAACGAGACTTATGGCTCGATTTCTCCTCCAAACCCTGCAAAACAAGAGGCAAACACGCTGAGATAACCAGTGGAAGACCAAGGAGTCAAGGATGAAGGCAGAAAACCAACCTCTACGACACGGGGCAGGTCGACAGTAACCGCCTGCTGGATGGACTTGACCCGCTCCAAGGCCTCCTCGAGTTTCACCCTAGTTTGGGTGAGATCAAACTCCATGGTGAGTCCTCTCCCCCTAAGAACATCCTAGAGTTGCACCTCTTGCTCATCTCGAAGGATGAACCGAACCTTCCATTGGTCATTGGGGTGGGGCCACACCATGTCGGTGGTCGCCCCCAACCCACTGGAAGGCCCGACCAACGACCGGACCACCACTAGCTCCTACAATGGAAGGATGGTTGGCGGCTCCACCCTGGTGCCACCCTTACTAGGGTAGGGGATCTCCACCTCCTCGACCTTGTGGCCCATCGGCGGTTGTTCCAACTCTAGCCCGGCCGCGTCGCCTCCCGACACCGACAGCTCCGACCAGGAGGGCGAGCCGTGCGTCCCTCCGTCGGGTGAGGTAGGGAGCCGGTCTCCCTCCTCTCTTCTGCCATGACTAATGAGGAGGGGCCTCAAGGGTCACCTCTGACCCAACCTCCACCATTAGCACCGAGATCACCACCATCACCTCCGCCGCCGCCGCCGCCATACTTGCGACCGGCCAGGAAGGCACCACCCTCGGAGAGGAAGGATGCCCCGCCACCACCCTGCTCTTGCTACCGCTCATCGCGATGCGCTGCAAGGTGGGCCTCCACTCCTCCCGCATAGGAGGCGTGGCATTGCTCAACCCCGTCAGTATCTGGCCACTATCGAAAAAATATAGGTCAATCGCACCAAAAAGACTCAACTTTGAGATTGAAAAAGAAATAGAAAAAGCCTACCGGGACACAAGCGGTAGGGCTCTAAAACCCTGACCTGCTGGCAATAGGCTCGCTGGATGAGCGCCGCTCGCAGGTCGCGAGCCATGCCCCTCACCTTGACTGGGTGGGACTCGACCCGGTCGGCTCCCGATCAGCCTGCGAGTCACCACGGCTGCCGGCTCAAGGCGCACCAGCCAAAGCAGCTGGCGGGGTGTCCCCTCATTGTGAGTCACACGCTGGCGCCGACCTCAATGATGCGTGGGTGCGAGCCCACTCCTCCGACTGACCGGCCTACCTCGCTATGCCCGGAGCAGGTGGGGACAAGGCCAACAACACCTCCGAAGGGTGTGGCGACCGCGAATGCTTCGCCTCCCGCTCGCCAACGGCGTCCAAGCTCATGGTGTGCTTCCTTGGTGCAGGAACGTCGCCATGCCTCTCTGTGTCCCGCCCACCGCTGACAGACGTAGCCACAGGCTCACGATGCTCCTCTAAAGTCGTGATGATGCTTCAGCCTCCACCATCCTCGAAAGAGCTCGTGTCATCCCCTACCTCCATGGGGTCCTCTGACTCAAGCTCTGCCTCCACATCGCTCCTACTTTTGCCTGCCCGGACACACCAGGCGATCTCCATCTCCCTTCTGTGCTTCCTCCGAGCCTTCTCAGCTCTCTTCTTCTTCTTGGCGTCTGCCGCCTCCTTCAGGGTGGCTTGTCGAGCCATGCCCTCTGGCCCCTTTGGAAGATGCGGCCGGGACTTGTAACGTTTGAGTCCCTACAAAATGGACGACTCAAAGTCAAGATTACAGTAGAGCAGGAAAGAAAGGGACACAAAATAAGGAGAGGAGAACGAACCAGGTTGGATAGCTTCAAAGCGTGAAGAGGTCTAGGCTTCCCTTTAAGGATCTCTTTGGCCCTCAACTGCAGCACCCGGTCGAGTCGGCTATAGACTTCATCCTTCGCCAACTCCTTCGACGACGCGCGGTCGGGGTCCATTGGGCCGGTGTATATCCACATCGGTCGTGCCTCTCCGCCAATGGGGTGACCCGACGTCGGAAGAAGGCATGGAACATCTGCAACCCATCAAGGTCCTGCTGCACCAGCTTCTGGAGCTCCACCCCAATTACCTCTAGCTTGTTTTGCCGACTGGCGGGCCCCCATGACCAGCTATCCCGCCTCTCCGGCCTCCATCTGGTGAATGGTGGGAACGACACCTCCATTGGATTCCTGATGTAAAACCACTCCCCATGCTACCCCTGATTGGAGTCGTAGGGGGTATACATGGGGTAGGCGCCCGACGCACTCGGCTTCTTCTACAGTGCGAAGCCCTCCACCGGCATGATCCTAAGTGGCTTCCCCTCCGACAAGGCTCGCCTAGAGAAAATCCACCAAAAGAAGTCCACATGCGGCTCCATCCCGAGGAAGGCCTAGTAGACGGTGACGAAGCCAGCGACGGGCAGCACCCCAGTCGGGTTGAGGTGCTGCAGCTCTAGGCCCCACTCATTAAGGAGCCCACGCAGAAACCAGTGTGCGGGGTATCCTAACCCGTGCTCATGGAAGGTGAGGAAGGAGACAACCTCACTGGCTTGAGGTCACGAGAAATCCTCCCCTGCAGGAGCCCTCTAGTGTGCCACCTCCTTCAGCAGCAGCACCCCCTTCTCGGCGAAGGCGGCCAGCACTGACTCGCTCTCACAAGATGACCTCCAGCTCAACATTGCACTCCGGATTCACGAATAGATCTGTGAGTTTCTCCTCTCCCTCACTCTCCTTTTTTCCCTAGGAACCACCATGGCACACGAATGCTCTTGGTGAGAAGGAAGAAAGAGGAGTGGCGGCAGATGGGGAATAGATGAAGGAACAGGACGAAAGCCCTCTCCCTTCTCCTATTTAAAGAGGAGGCGCAATAGTTGGGGAAAGGCGAAGGATTGGGGTGAAAAACCCTCTCCCTTCCCCCATTCAATGCGGATGGGATGCGACGGGACGCGTCCTGACAGATGGGATACGCCCTGCTCGACGAGATGACGCCTGGTTAGATAGGACGTAGCCTGGGCATGGCCCACCACTACCATATGTCGGGCGTGGAAAATAAGGTGCAACTGCATGCAGGTGGCTCTCCGCCTTCCCAGGCAAGACTTGGAAGAGCCCAACAACGGGATCTCCGCCAAAGAGAGACCAATGGGCTTCCGGAGTCGATCGGATGGCTTAGGCGAACACCGAGGGACAGGTAAGGAGCAGAGGGACGCCCTATGTGGGCCACGACCGACTCTATCATGAACGACGAGCGTAGACCCCATTCAGACATATCCGATAAAAACTCCTCAAGCCTGTCACTCAGGTCATTAAGGTAACTCTACAAATTCCTCTAACTTTATTTTTCTTATGCATGGCCATTCATTCATCCATTCTCATACACATATTCACGCATTCATTCATACAATCATTCATTCATCTCATACACCCAAAGCATTGCATATGCAGCTAATGCATCACAACGCTTCGTGTTGCATCACAAAATGGTAGTTGCCTCATTCAACATGAGCAACGACCGACCGGGGTTCAAAGGTCGACCCGTGAAGAGCTCAAGGACACCTCGCGTCAAACAGAGCTAGGGGAGAAAATACAGATGAGCCCTAGCGGCCCTCGCCCAGTCTGCTCCGAAGCAGACAAGGTCATCTTAATCTTCTCGTTTGATCCTAACCTCGAGCCATGCCCATAGAATCTCTAGCGAGGGTAGACCAGCAGGCCACCTGGGTCGGTCTCCGAAATGACCCGGGCATCTTTCGAGATGCGGGTTAAGGAGCAATGGATTTCCACACGAGGGCTATGCTGACCCCGTTATGAACGACGGACCTAGATTCCACTCGGACATACCCGTTAGCGAGCTCACTGAGCGCATCACTCGAGCCATCGAGGCAAGCGACATTAGCTTAGCCCCTATGGTTGTAGAAACCACAGGCGAGGTAACGCATGGAACTAGACCAACCCCTACCAAGCCCAATGGGGCTTAGGGGCTCAAGTCGTCCGACACCGACTCGGGAAATCAACCGACCGCGTAGGTCGCAGGAGGGACAAACATGGGCGAATACCCCGAACGACAGTCTGCGGCCCTAGGAAGGAGTACCAAGATGCTCAGCCTCCAACCGACTCACCAGTCGAACGTAGGCTCGGGGGCTACACCCACGGGTGTGCTCGTGCGCACCCGTTGTCAAAACAAAGAATTTCCCCACTGCCAAGACAAAAAATCTCCCAGACGATTCTATCCGAATCACCCGGGGCTCGGGGGCTACACCCGCGGGTGTGCTCGCGCGCACCCGCTGTCAAAATGAAGAATTCCCCCGCTGCCAAGATGAAAAAACCCCCAGACAATTCTACCTGAATCGCCTAGGGGCTCGGGGGCTACACCCACTGGTGTGCTCGCGCGCATCCTCCGTTAAGACAAAAATCCCTTAGACAATTCTACCCGAATCGCCCAGGGGCTCGGGGGCTCCTGTTGGGTTCATAAACCCGGGATCCCTCATAGATCTGCTTCTCAGCAAAAGCTCGGTCTAGCAGACGACATTGTGAACGACGCGCAACTCCTGGGCTGGCCCAAAAACCTAATGACAGGCTAGAAGGACGATCCGGTCTCTGACCGGAAGGCCTTGCCAAAGAAGAGCGACGCTCACTTCTGACTCCAGCACGCCTCTCCAACCGGAAGGCCTGGCCAAGGAGGAAACGACTCTCGCTTCCATCGCCTCCGACTCCAGCCCGCCTCTCCGACTGGAAGGCCTGGCCAACTCGCCTCCGACACCAGCCCACCGCTCCGACTAGAAGGCCTGGCCAGCTCACCTCCAACTCTGGCACTCGCTTTCGACTCCAGCCCGCCTCCCCCGACCGGAGGGCCTGGCTAAGGAGGGAGGACGCTCGCCTCCGACTCCGATTCGCTTCTCCGATCAGAAGTACATCGAACCTCTGCTTACAACTCTTCTCCGGCCATAAGGCCGGAGCCGACTGGGGAACAACCGACCGGGGACGCCCGTTCGGTGGAGACCCGGGAAACGGACAGAGCAAGTAAGGCAGGGCGCTCCAGTCAAACCGCAATATCAAGGGTCATACCTTGCGCACCTGCAGGACAGTACTATCAGGCCGTGTCAGAAGGATTCACCGCAACCTTCCAGACATGTCAGAACATAAACAATGTTGTGGGCGCCAACATTTATCCTACAGTATGGTAGCCGCCGACATCTGCCATGTCAAAAGAAGACGATGAAATCTACCACATGCATCTGAACATCAATAGTGTTATGGACGCCGACAAACCGTTTTGTACCCGACGTCGTGGGCAACAAGACTAGGTAGCACACACTCTTTCTCTCACACTCTCTCTTGTAAGACCATCCCCTTCATCTGTAAAAGGGGATGTGCTCTCTCCAAAAAACGGACGATTCGACCACCAAGATCGAGACACGAACGATTCGAACAACCTACGATTCGAACGATTCCAACAAAACATACACTCAAATACTTAGCGCACGTAGGAGCTCCCGTTTCTCTTGTCCTTCGGCCTAGAGTCCGACCGAACCTCTTGCACCCCCCATCTTACTCCTTCTCGTTTGTAACCCCACAGCAAACTTCGAGCACATGGGCTTAGGAATAAAGTCACCGGCCGACTCAAACTGGACGTAGGGAACGTTTCCTGAACCAGTATAAACCATGTGTCATTAAGTGCTAGGCCACATCCGATCACAATGTACGGCAAAACGATAAATATTTACGTGTTGGTTACTTTGTGCACCGACAATTTGTATCTCCAAATAAATTTATTAAAAAACTAGATTCAAATATCTATCAATAATACTAATTATGTATCATAAATATCAATATTTTTTAATATATATTTAGTCAAATTTGTTTCTCGGAAAACGAAAACCACATGCATTTAGGGAGGTAAGGAGTACTTGTATATACAAAGGCAAGTCAGTCAACCAGTCAAGCTTGATTGCTAGTAGATGAGCTGCTCGAAATATCGTTTCATGATCTGTCAAAATCTCACAAGGCTACAGAGTCTCCTTCAATAATAACACATCACTCTCTCTAAATAAAAAGAGAGTTTTCACATTATTTTCCGATACATATACACGCGGAGTGCCTTAACGAGAAAGGAAGCATTCGAGCAAGGAAGAAAACCTACGGCCCTCCTCAGCGCGTCCGTGCACGATTTTCTTCGAAATATCACTAGGTCACGCCGTCACGGTAGCAACATGAGAACCAGCTAAGCTGTAGCTTGGCGACCATGGACACGGAGGCAGTAGAGAGCACGGAGCCACAAATCAGTACTCCGTACGCGCACACGCATGAGCCACGCCCTTACGCCAACGAGGCTGACCCCGGCCTCTGCTTGCTGCACACACATCTCTTCCCGACGCGCTGCAGCGCGCGCGCGACACATTCCGTTTCCATCGCTCTCCTCGGCTACCGCCGTGTCCGTGGTCCGTGCCGGCGGTCCGATGCTTCGTTTCGCTGTTAGTTTTGCTGGCACATCGTTTCCTCCATCGCGGCAGCAGCAGCAGCTACTAGTCGAGTCGACAGTCGTCCATGGTTGGTCACGAACTGTTCAAATAAAGCCTCGGACCGTACCAGCGGGAAATGTCTCCACCTCTGACCACATTTTTGTCAACTGCCGACGTGTGGATCGGCGAGCGACGATCGAGCAGCTAGCAATTGGAGGCGCATATGCATTGCATGGGTTGATGTCTCCCTCCTTTCCATGCGCAGCAGCAGTTAATAATGAAAAGGCTAAGAAAACTCTGGAGGACATTGGACATTGATCGAGCTAAGAACACTCTGGAGGACATTGGACGTTGATCAGCACAAGCCCCCCCTTACCCCATACCGGAGCAGTGGAATAACCTGTGGAGCCCCATGAAATTTTAGGCAAAGTCGCATAGTATAAAGGGGCTGAGACTTAGATCAAAATTTCTGCATCCGCCGCTGCCTGTCACTGTCATGAACGGTCAACATGCATGTAGATACTTGTATCCGTATGGCATGCCACATGCACGCTGACCCTCTAGAAGCCGCAGAGAGTTTTTGTTAGCCGCTGGTCATCCTTGTCGAGCAGGAAGGAATCCTGGCCCTTTTGCACCGATTTCCGGAAAGAGGGGATTCTCTTTTCAACCGACGGAGTCGAGTGGGGGCAGTTGAGCCGCCCGGCTGGCCGAGTCTGATGTGGGCATGTGCCTGGGCTGGACCGTCAGAGAACGAGCATAATACATCATTACATGTGTCACTTTTCTATCTAGTGGGTGCGTGATGGATATGTTGGACTGACCGGGGAGGCAACCTGATCGAGCTTTAACTACTTTGAACGGTGAAAAATGGCGAGTCGTGGTTGCATTGCATTTGGCCGCGAGAGGGACTGAGGATCGGTAAAAACGGATGTCATGCCCATATACTCTACTACAGCACTTGCATGTAAAGGGTGGTGAAAGCTCTGTCACGACTCAGACGACGGGATGGAGATATCGGGGATTCTTAAAAGAGGACCGGACGATGGCCATGCCGAACTGGAACTGAACATCCTTAGCCCATGGTGTAGCCGGTTCAGCGAGGGTAAAACCCAAGCCCATTATCTCTCACAGCCGGAATGTAGACGAGACTAGACGGCCCACCGTTTTGGGGCGACCAAGAAAATGGGTTTTCTTCTTCTTGTGCTTCATGCACTACTACGACTCGGATCGTCTCAATTCTGTGTGCTAGTCTAGAGGCAGGCATTCCGTCATCTCGGGGAAGGCAGCGGCTGGCGAATTTTGATCCAGGAGCCCAAGTTTTTCTCCTGTTTGTGTTTGTTTCCACCACCGGTGCATCCCATACCAATGGGCAGCTGGACTTGGAAGTGAGGAGCTACGCACGGGTACACTGGTCTCTATTTTGCATGAAAAATCTTTTGACTTGTAAAGTGCTACTGTGCGGCTGGATGGTGGAGACTTCTCAGGATTAAGATAATTTTTTTGCTATTTTCTTTTGCCTTTTTTTTTGTTTCTGTAAACCCCCATCTCCAACGGCTCGTATTGCCAATCGCCTATCATTGTCGACATTTCACCGCCGAGTGAAAAAACCAGTGGTGATGGAGGTTATGAACCGACTGTGATGGCCAAACTGTAATAGTGGTAGATTGCGTATAGGTGTCAAATTGCATCCTAGGTTGCATCATCAAGCCTAAAATATAAAAGCCACCCTATGTCCCTACGTAACAAAGTACCACGTGTCCACATTACTAACTTCATTCTTAATAGCTGGATATTACGAACTTTTAGTAAATTCCAGGACCTGTATGATTACTTAGTATCTACTACCTACGTTCTAAAAAAAATGCAATTCTGGATTTGGATTGAGTAAAACTTTTTTTAAATTTGATTAAGTTATAGAAAATATTGTCAACATTTGCGATCTCAAATAGTGTAAAATATATTTAACTCCTAATAGTGTAAAATATATTTTATGGTAAATCTAGTTATAATTGTCGGTATCATAAATACAGGCCCCGTTCTCTGGTCTGAAACTTGGCTGAAACTGGCTGACAAACACTGTTCCGGCTGAATTATTGTGAGAGAAAAACACTGTTCTGGCTGAAAAAAGAAGTCGAACAAACCATTTTTAAGACAAGCGAACGGGGCCACAGTGTAAAGTATATTATTTACATCACAATAATTGGCCAGTCTAAAACGCTTGATGTTAGCGATGTGGATTGGCATTCCCAGTGTCCCAGAGTAAAATTTCTCTATTTTTATATGTTTGGTCAAATTGAGATAGATTGATTTGGCAGAAAGATGGAATTACACCCTTTGCGGATGAAGCCATGGAGGGAGTATGCGTCAAATGACTAAGACGATTGATATAGAGAAGATGATGAACAAGACATTTTGTTTCTAGATAGCCAAAATGTCTTACGTCACTTTCATATCCCAATTTTCAAGACTTTCATATATTGCAAATAATATAAAAGTTTCATCTCCGTAAAACTCATTCCATCCTATGAATTTTTTATTCTCTCTCTTCATTTAAACTATACCATGTCAGCTTATTCAATGGTCATAAAATCTCTACTAAGACTGACCTTTTAATTTAAAACAGATGGAGTATTTGAGTTCTTTTCTTCTACGTGTCAAGAACAAGATTAAAAAGTGGATTTACAAAGGAGATGCTCCAAAGGTTAATTACTTGCAAACAATATAAAAGTTTCGTCTCTATAAAACTCATTAGAAATTTTCATTCTCTCTTCATTATACTATATCATGTCAACTTATTTAATATATATGAAATCTCCGTGAGACCGGCCTTCTAATTTAAAATGGAGTGAGTATCTGTTTTATTTTTTCTACCGTATCAAGAACAAGATTAAAAAGTGGATTTACAAAGGAGATGCTCTGTATACTCTCGTTATTCTTTACCACATACGCCGAGATGAGAAAAATTATTTCGTCAAACCAGAGACGAGAGAGATTGTTTTTGACAAATGCGAACGAAGGGGAGGAAGGAGACGTGCTGCAGCCTGCAGAGACTCTCTTTTTTCTCCCACCACCATCGCGTGAGTCCACGGCGTGATGTCACGGAGCGGTGGCGGCTTTCCCGATTCACTGTGCGGAAGAAATCCCCGTGCAGCCTTCTTCCACCTCGTCCTACCCTCCGCTACTCGTCTTCGCTGATTTCTGCCGCTCCAATTCCATCCCTTTCCTGCTTAGAACTTCCTCTTCTTCTCCCCATCATAGCTTTTGGTGCCTCGTCATCGGCAACCTAACCGCCGGCGACCGGATAAACTAAGCCAGCCCCTTTGCTCCGAAAGTCGTCTCTTGTACAGAGCACTTGCTCACCTGCTTCTCGCGCCCCTCTGCTGGAACTGGACTTGCGCGGAGTGGAGATCCATCCGGACCTGGTTCGATTTCTTCATTTCGGTAAGTAACCCTAGCTTGCTGGGTTGATTCTTTGAACTCTTATAAGAGCTTCGTTTGCTTGCTGAAGGAAGGATTCCGAGTTTTCATCCATGCACGGTTCGATTAGGTTCTTCTACTCCAGAGCGAAAGATCAACCTCAGTTGACACAACATGACGATTTCGTGGTAGCCGAGGTGCGCGGGCATTTATTTTTCTGAAATACGGAGTAATTTGGAATTGAATCCCCCCCATACCCCACGTCTGAGTCGTCCCCTGTGTCACTGTGTTGCCCTGCTGTCCTCGTTTCGTACTTGCTTCGGAGAGCTTGGCGCTGTTATTAAGGCAATATCATTTGGGAAGGTGATTCATCACTTCGGCTTTCCGTTACGAGTTGAGTTATTGAAAGCTGCTCTGTCGACTTCCAGGCTACCTCCTTCGAACCTGCATGAGCTCCTCCCTGCATGTTCTATGCTTCCACTAATTTATTAGCACTTTCTGATATCGTACATTTCTCGTGTGAGTGAATGGGTTATTTCCAAATTTACTGTAGCTATACTCATCCATGCTTGAGCTTGTGGTTTAAAATTTTTAGGACGGTCTTTGCTTCCACAAAGCTAAGCAAGCTGGGGCATAATCGCATGAGCTGGGAAATTTAGGACTATGCCTATTAATTAACGTTTGGAACTAAAGAAACATTCTTGCTGTTTTGCATACCATACGTCCAAATGATGTGTTGCTGTACTGATTGTCTTTGGAATTATGAGCTGCTATTGACAGGATGTGGCATTCGGATGTGTTGCTGTACTAATTGTCTTTGGAATTATGAGCTGCTATTGACAGGATGTGGCATTCGGGAAGGTGTCACCACCATGATTCTCAGTTAACCACAGCTAAATGCTTTTTCTTAATCTTTCCAGGTTGGGAACATGCAGTTAACTCTGACCAGTTGCTGTTTTTGATAGAGGTATGAATATGCTAGTGCTTAGATGGACTATCATTTTTTTTCCCCATTTGTACCTTTATATAATTTATTATGTTGCTGATATACCTGGAAATTTGTTTCTTGTGATGGATAGGTTGCTTCTCTGTCCAGCGGGTGGATCACTGGACTGTGGGTTGTGCTAACTGCAGGCTGGCTTATCAGCCTACCATAAGGGAAGTGAACAAGAGACAACAAGAGCTGGCGAGTACTCGGTATGGCAGATGCTAGTCCGAGGACTGACACCTCGACTGTTGTAGACATGGATGATAAAAATCAAAGGGTAGCCCCTCTTTTCTCCATCTGTTATATGTCGTGTTCTTTATGATTGACCATTCACGAACTGTTAGGGGAGAAGAGAACATAATGTTGGTACCGTGCCTAGACTCTGATCTTTCTAATAGTCTAATAGGATGCGAAGAATTGGACTGTATCCAATAAATGGTGCGCTGAGCTCATGTTCTCTGATGCACATAATTTTTTGCCATCTCTTTAATCATTTCCAGAACATTGTACTCTCATGTTCTCGTGTCAAAAGAAATAGATACAGATTAGGTATCAGCTTTCAAATTTGGCAATCTGTGTTTTTGGTCTCATGAAGTGGGAAGTTTCACTTGGAGTGTCCTTGAAGTATGAACACTTGAATACTATTAATCTCTATAAATGAAAACTTTGACTAAAGTAAGGATGTTGTATGAATGGATTAATCCCTATAAATCACTTGGTGATTTGAGATGGTCTAAATCCATAGGAAACAAGTTATTTTTCTTGTATTGTCCTTCTTTCCTGTTCTTGCTTTTTATCTGTTTCATCTGTAGTGATCTTGTATTACGGTTTGGCACCAAGTTGTTTGCATGTAGCTCCAAATTTGTTAGATTTGCTTTTGAGTTTGCAAGCATTAACTGACGTTGCAACATTTGTTCACACTAAACACATCTTGCCTATTTTACCTTTGAACTTTGATAAGAAAATTGATTACTAGTTCAATAGAACAATTTGATTTTGGACTTGGGCCTTGGAGGCACAATGGACAATCTCCTAATTTTAGTTACTCATGTCAGATTATTTTACAAAATTTCAATTTCTCTCTGTGGGACATCTAATGATACAGGTCCTGTAGAGATGCATGTAAAGTGGTTATGTCATTGTGATGTCATTATATGTTATTTATTCCACTCATCTATGGTCTATGCATTCCAATTAAAAAATCCATCATCTATATACCACTGCATGCCATTTTTTCCTTTACGTTATAGTTTCATGCATAAACAATGAATGTCTGTAACTTATCTTAATCAACCTCTGCAGTTAGAAAATGGACAGGGTGGAGCTATGGTCCTGCCTTCTAATTCATCTGATCGGTCTGACAGATCTGACAAACCTATGGACCAAAAGGTATAAATTTCATCTCCTATGTCTTCTGTACTCTTTAGTGTTTGTTACCATTTCACAATGATGGTATCTAGATAATGCATTGGTATTCTGTAGGTTTTGCGACGGCTTGCCCAAAATCGTGAGGCAGCAAGAAAAAGTCGGTTGAGAAAAAAGGTATTATTAGCATGACTGTGCACATCTGGGAGCTATTGCTACATTTTTGGTGCAGTGTGTCATTCCCTGATGCATGCATGTATATGCGCTAGTGTGAGTCAGGACTGTGAGGTTTATCTGCCTAGTTGTCATCAGGGGTGAAGCAAACCACAGTCCATTCTACTTGAGCTTTAATCTGTCCTGTCAACTACAGGCCCTAATATTCTCCTGATAATTACTTTGTAAATTAGGCTAACAATTTGGTTTCGTTAGATTGATGCATCAACTCTCGAATATTGACACCTATATAATTCTAATTTCTTAAATAGTCTAAATTGTACCAATTTACGTGCGCTGTATGTGATATCGCGTTTATTTTACGACTTCTATGCTTGCACATTTTTGTGAGCTTCTACGCAAAAACAACTCTGCATCAAAGAATGACTTCAGTGACTTTGTAGAAAACGAGACCTCTGCCTTTTTTTTCTTAATATAATGATACCTGTCTTTTCAAGGGAAAAGAAGAGAACTCCATATTGATTTTTTCTACAAATGCACAAAACACATACAATTTACGTGCGCTGTATGTGATATCGCGTTTATTTTACGACTTCTATGCTTGCACATTTTTGTGAGCTTCTATGCAAAAACAACTCTGCATCAAAGAATGACTTCAGTGACTTCGTAGAAAACGAGACCTCTGCCTTTTTTTTCTTAATATAATGATACCTGTCTTTTCAAGGGAAAAGAAGAGAACTCCATATTGATTTTTTCTACAAATGCACACAACACATATGCTGGGCGTGTAATGTGTTAGGTAGAGAGGTGTGAGAGCCCGAGTCGGTGTCAATTCCTGTCATCCGCTATGGTTTGTGATTGTGTAGTATGGATAAGTTTCATTTTGTGCATCAGGGAGATCATACTGTATGGTGGTGCAGTTACTCTGATAGCCTGCAAGTGTGTGTGATTTAGAACTTCGGAAGTTTGGATCCCATCATTTTCTTCCATGTTTCATGATATTCTCAAAAAATTGAGAAAAAGACAAAAGATACCTTGGCTTTGAGAATAAAGTAACCACCAAGGCACTCCTTGTTTCCTAATCTGTTGCAATCTAGAGATAAGCAACTTGATTATGTAGATTGAAGCGTGTCCACTAGTTTTTCTTTGTTCACTTTCAGGTTTATTTATTTGCTATAAGCCCCTTCTAATATTTGTTGTTTTCAAAGGCATATGTGCAACAGTTAGAGAGCAGTAAGCTAAAACTTGCAAGCCTGGAGCAAGAACTCCAGAAAGCTCGACAACAGGTGTGATTATTTGGTTGATATTGGAGCACTTTTTTTTGCTGACAAGTCTCAGACGGTTCTTTGAATTTTGTTTCTTGAACAATTATTGTAGGGAATCTTCATATCCAGTTCCGGAGATCAAACCCATGCTATGAGTGGAAATGGTAACCTCTCTCTCTTTCTCTCATGCACACCCCCACACATCCTTTAATTGCTTTTGCAACCTTATATCATTGTAATGCTCAAGTGCTTCAAAGGAGTATAGCTGACGAAGTAAGCTCATCTCTGCAGGAGCTATGACCTTCGATTTAGAATATTCTCGATGGCAAGAGGAGCAAAATAAGCAGATAAATGAGCTGAGGACTGCAGTAAATGCTCATGCAAGTGATAGTGACCTCCGTCTTATCGTCGATGGGATAATGGCACATTATGATGAGATATTCAGGCTGAAGGGCATTGCTGCAAAGGCTGATGTGTTCCATATACTTTCAGGCATGTGGGAAACACCTGCTGAAAGGTGCTTCTTGTGGCTTGGGGGTTTCCGTTCGTCTGAGCTTCTAAAGGTGCATGCATATGATGTAGATCAAATTATATCACACCGCCTTTGATTTCAAATAGTTCTAGTATCTGCCTCAAAATGACGGACACCCCCACACACCACAACCACCACCACCACAACACACACGCGCGCATCACCACCACCACCACCACCAATTTCATCACAGATATCAGGACTGTAATTTACAAGGTATCCCCCAATGTATCAATGACATGATGACATGCATCTCAAGGTCCTGCATGCTGTTGTCACATCCAATGGCATTTACCAATTTGTGACTCTAATAGATTTTCCCCGAAAACGAGTGCTGTGTAGATGCCCAAAACAATTTACAATTATAGCCTATAGCAGGAGTATTTTCCTTAGTAGGGTGTGAGTTTTTTGTATACAATTCGTACCATTCAATGGGTGTTTCTGCTTCAAGATGAACTATTCCTTACACTTTTGTAAAATTGCAGCTCCTTGTGAATCAGCTTGAGCCTCTAACTGAGCAACAATTGATGGGGCTATCCAATCTCCAGCAATCCTCCCAGCAGGCTGAGGATGCATTGTCACAAGGAATGGAAGCATTGCAGCAATCATTGGCAGAAACGCTGGCTGGGTCCCTTGGCCAATCAGGATCTTCTGGGAACGTGGCAAACTATATGGGTCAAATGGCTATGGCCATGGGAAAACTTGGTACACTCGAGAATTTCCTTCGTCAGGTAACTTCCTGATACCTCTAACCCTGTCAAACGTTTAGTTTTGTTGTTTCATGTCATTTGATTCGATACATTTTCCCTACTTCTAAGCAATATGTATGTAGCTCTTGATGTTTCTAGCTCTGAAGACTTTGATGTTCTATTTGCATTAGGCTGACAATCTACGACAGCAGACCTTGCATCAGATGCAACGCATCCTGACAATCCGACAAGCCGCTCGCGCGCTTCTTGCAATCCATGACTACTTTTCACGTTTGCGCGCCCTGAGTTCTCTTTGGCTTGCCAGGCCACGAGAGTAACATCACCCACGTTGGGGTCACTCCATGAACTGATGATCTGTGAATGTGGGACTGCTGGCTTCAAACTCGCAACGCATTTGCAGATGACTGGAGGGTCAGTCCTCTCTGTACAAGTTGTATTAACATCTTCTGGTCTCATATTGTGCTTCAGTGTTGTACAAGTTAGGGTAAAGCTTGGATTAACTTGTAAGTAATCATGAATTTATGATTGACATATTGTATAATTGTATTAGCAATAAAAATAGAAGTACATAAGTGCTAGAAGGATATCCAGCGTCTATATATTGGTTGGAAACGAGCAGCAGAAGCTTGTCATGTCGCTTTGAATATTCGGTTGAAGTGCTTTTTTGGGGTCTATACGGAACAAAGAAAGCTTCAGGAGAGATGTAGGGATTCACCATAGTCCAGAGGCTACTAGAGATTGTGCTTCGAGGAGCTCCATATGATGGTAAAATTTGCTAAACATTTTTGAAGATGAATTCTGTGACATTAAATTTAGTACACATTTTGACTGGATTCTGTAAACATTTCTTTCACGAGTTCTCGATGAGTAGCAACAAGTATCTAGGTAAGATCCGAACTTTTGCTTAAACCCATCGAAGAAGTGCCTATGCTTTTGATTCCTGTAGACTCCAGTATTTTTCTTTAAATTCTGGTAAAGCATCCAGGCGGCTAGTCAAGAATTTCACCCATTGCTCTATACACGACGTCGTCGACGTGTGTGAGTACAGCTACTCATACATCGGTTCAACTTCGACGGCGGCTCCGGAGTCCAGCCTCAGGTCCAGCATAGGCCGGTCCAGCATACACTGTCGCTATCCATTTTCCCCGTCACAAGCTGCCACTTGCCGTTCGGCTTACTCCCTCTGTCCCATATTAAGTGTCGTTTCCGGTTTTCGTGCTGCAAGTTTGACTCGATTTGTAGAAAATACGTACAACATTTGTATCTCCAAATAAATTTATTAAAAAACTAGATTCAAAGATCTTTCCAACGATACTAATTATGTACCATAAATATTAATATTTTTTAATATATATTTTATCAAAGTTGTTTCTCGGGAAGCGAAAGCGACAGATATTTTGGGACGGAGGGAGTACCTTAAAAGGCGACGGTTTTTTTTTAAAGTCAGAACAGTGTTTTTCAGAAGAAAAAAAAAAATCACCCAAGCGAAAGTCTTCTTCACTTCCTCGTTCCCAGTACTGGTCTAGGCGATCTGACGGTCAGCAAGTACCGCAGCACCAAGCAAGCGAGCAGCGCCGAAGATGTCAGGGCTCGCCGCGTCGGCGTCGGCAGCTCCGGCGCTGTCCTCCTGGTCCTCGCTGGCGACCTCGCGCTTCACCCCGGTGAGTATTCGCCACGAGCGCCTGTGGTATTGTATTCGCCATTCGGTGCCAGGATGAAGTGCTGGTTTTCTTCCCTTCCGGCGCGCGCGCTTAGGCGTTTAGCTTGCTCGATGAAATGCCTCCACCAATTCGCTGGGCGCTTGTGTGGTAGCGTTCTGGAGCAGTACGTGCCCGTGCTTGTCACACTTTACTCTTTGTTGCTTCTCTCAAGCGATAGACGAAGTCGCAGATTCACGGGGTGGTTGGCGAAGCTTTGGTTCGCCCGTGCCAGCGTGTGATCCTTGTGAACCTTGCTGGCCTTTCTTGGCCCTGGAACGCAAGTTTATAACATCATCTATGCTCTCGTTTTTGCCACGGGTTCCATATGATGCTGTTTTCTTCCCTTCCCTCCCGTGCCGGAGGTGGGGTTGGGTTTGGGGTTTGGGGGGGTGTGGAGGGGGGTACGGGGCATTGTTCAGGACAACTTAAGGGGCACATTGAATTGAACGTGCCAACATGCTCCTGTTTCGATATTCGAGGATGCGGCACACAGAAAAGGTGTGCTGGTTTTATGCGAACGCGCTTGGTTGACAGAACTCCTGTTGCATCAATAATCAATCCATAACATGGGAGAGATTGTTTGTTGGTTTGAATGCTATGTTTTCCTTATGTTGTGCAGTACATGAATAAAAAACTTGTCTCCCTTTCCCCACCATTAGTCAATTGAAGTCTTGCAAAAAAAGTGCTTCGCATTTGGTGGCTGACAGAGGAATCTATCACATCCGATTTATTAGGCATTGATGATGGCGTGGAGTTTCTTAGCTTATTACTATTTGGTATTTACACATTGCTACATTCATCTACTGATCTTTCTACTTAATGCTTCTGTACATAGGTTGCAGGACCTGCTCCAAGTTTCAGAACACAAGCTTGTGGATTGAGGTGCTGGATTGCTGCAAAGCTGAAACTCCGGAAGGCGTTGAAGAGGCATCATGGATGGCAACTTCAAAGAAATCTAGATGCTCGAGGGAATGATAAAGTTCCACATTACTTGGAGGCTGCATCTCTGATTGAAAAGAGAAGTCATTGGAACATGCATCTTGCTTATGGTTGGCACTCTATTGGGAAATCAGTTGTCTTGAGTTCTGTTACTTTGCATGTGCAGATGTGCTTATCATAGTTGTCACTATTGTCCTAATGCCTTATGATTTCCTCAGTGCTGCTGACACTGGATTGCTTCATACCTTTGATAGTTACATTCAATTTGCATTAGCATTATAAATAAAAAAAAAGCTCAAGAGAAACTTTCTTTGTCATATCATCTTACAACTACTTTTTACTGCAAACTTCTTGGGAATTTTTGTCTTTATGCTTTCATGTTGACCTGACTGTTTCCCCTTTATGCAGATTCTGGAGGTGAAATGGTCAATACAAGCTCTGATACTTTGGATAGTTCAACTGATCAGGAAAAATCAGTGCCTCAGGGACACATCCCCTCTGAAATCAGTTCTCCTGTTCAAAAGGAAGAGTCTGCTGTGCCCAGAAGACACTCCAACAATGAACCATCTCTTTGCATTGCTGTGATTGGAGTTACCGGCGAGCTGGCAAGAACTAAAGTTTTTCCAGCACTATTTGCTCTGTATTACAGTGGTTTTCTTCCTCGGGTATGAACATAGAATAGCTTCTGCTACTGTCACTTTCATGTTACACCTTTCATTTTCATTTTTTATGCTGCAGAATGTTGGTATATTTGGGTATTCTAGGAAGAAATTAACAGATGAGGGCTTAAGATCTATAATTGAAGCCAATTTGACCTGCCGGGTGGATCACCAGTATGTTATTTGGCAACTTTTCATATGATATTTTTTTTGTCATGGCAGTTGCGTTGACAAAAAATTAGCACCGAATTTAGTATCCATACTATTCCCCTTTATAGCTTTGAGATCAATATGACTAATTATTATAGCCAACCCATTATTATGATGCCTTTAATAAGCTGGAAAGCATGGTTTTAGACCAAACGATCTGTTGTTTAGGGTGGTGCTTGACACCACTTTGCTTCTTCCAAAGTTTTCAGTGCATGCACTAACATAGTTTTACTGTCCCTTAAAAAACACAGTTTTACTGTCAGAAAAAAAGGCTTTACCAAACTAAGAAGAATGTGTCCTGATGTTTATTGTGAATGCAGTGAAAATTGTGATGACAAGTTAAGTGAGTTCCTCAAAAGGACGTATTATGTAGATGCCGGACATGACAACAAAGAAGGGATGGTCAGATTAAATTCTAGGATGGAACAGATAGAGGTAGAATTTGATCTCATAACTGTTTCTGAATCTTTTGGGAAACTTGAAATATAAATCCCATTCATTAAGTTCCATCACACTCCATTTTTGTTTCACAGGGCATTGGTGCTGCAAACAGAATATTCTACCTTGCTGTTCCACAAGAGGCACTCCTTCATGTAGCATTGCCACTGGCTGACGGTGCCCAAACTAAGCTAGGCTGGAATAGAATAATTATCGAGAAACCATTTGGCTTTACTGGTTTGTCCTCACAGCAGGTAACACAATCTATGCTGTCAAGATTTGACGAGAAGCAAATTTACAGGTACTATTCCACCTTTAATCCCTCCAATCTTAGCTGGTCTTCTCTTTTTTGGATTGTTCAATTACAAAGCTTTGTGACTGTTTTTCTTAACTGCAATGTTTGAAGAACATGAAGGGCGGGCCTGGTGCAAGCGGTAGAGTCTTACCGCCTGTGACCGGAAGGTCCCGGGTTCGAGTTGCGGTCTCCTCGCATTGCACAGGCGAGGGTAAGGCTTGCCACTGACACCCTTCCCCAGACCCCGCACAGAGCGGGAGCTCTCTGCACTGGGTACGCCCTTTAATGTTTGAAGAACATGACAATTTGTTGTTGCTACATCTTTTTATCCCATAGAATTGACCACCTTCTGGGGAAGGATCTGATCGAAAATCTTACTGTCTTGAGATTTTCTAATTTGGTGTTTGAACCTTTGTGGAGTCGAACTTACATACGGAATGTGCAGGTACACTTGAAGACTCATTTTAGCACATGCTTTATTATTTTGTATATACATGGATCATGTAGTAATGTGTGTGAATTGTGTCAGGTCATTTTTTCTGAAGAAACATCAAATGAAATACAAGGGAGGTGAGTTAATGCTATCGAATTGCCTTAGCAGTCTTGAATGATGTAAAACCATACATGTTATCACAATCTCTAGACTGACTCTACGTGAGTAGGTCATTATTGGGTTTGTTTGAACTTTACAATAGTCTCTTCTGTTTAACTTTTGAAATTATCTCTTATCCTGGTTTTCTTTATTGAAAATATATTCATGTTTTGGCATTCTAATTCTAGATCATTTAGTTTAAAACAATATTCCCTTTTAGGTACTTTGGAAATTATGGGATAATCCGTGACATAGTTCACAGTCACATTCTTCAAACAATAGCTCTATTTGCTATGGAACCACCTGTAAGTCTTGATGGAGAGGATATCCGAGATGAAAAGGTAAGGTGGTATAATCCTTTTAACATAGGAAATTGTCACTACTGTGCTAAATAGAAGTTAGAAAGTGCTGGTTTTGAAACAGGATCATAAGAACTTCCACTTGTGCAGGTGAAGGTTCTCAAATCAATTCGGAAAGTGGAACTTGAGGATGTTGTTCTTGGTCAACTTAAAGATACGTCTGGTAAAGTTGACAGATACACAAAATCCATGACACCAACCTATTTTGCCGCTGCTATGTACATTGACAATGCACGCTGGGATGGGGTACCATTTTTTATCAGGACAGGCATGGGGCTTATGAAGAATAGGTACATTCGATGAGTTCCATAACTTCTATTAGCAAACGTCCCAATAGTTACTTTCTGATTTCAGTCACCAACTCACCACATTGTAGCACTGTGCTGTTATGATCTTATTGCATTTTTATAACCTAACATCTCAAAAGGTAGATCAGGAATTGATTCATATGCATAGAAGCTGTAGCTATGAATTATTTCAATTAATTACAGAAAATTATAGATCTAAAGCTACAGCAAAAACTTTGTACTAAAGCATACCATATATATGTTCACTGTGTAGATCTACTCATGTGGAGTCCAACATAATTGGATTTTCCATTTTATGATTTTTCTGTGATTTACTATGATTTTTCAAAGATTCAACGGAAATAAATAAAAAGAAAAAGACAAAACCACCGTCAACGTAGCAAAACCACCGTCCAAAACCGTTTTGGGGGGTATTTGACTGGTTTTGGAAAGATCAGGGGGTAGAAAATCCGGTTTTATAGTTTTGTTTGTGGTGTGTGTGTGTGGGGTGGGGGGGGGGGGGGGGTTCAGCGGGGTTAGTCTACCCTAAATAGGGGGGGGGGGGGTGGGGGGGGGGGGGGTTTATGTTAGACTTTTTCCTTTTATCAAATGTTTCAGTAGTTCACCCTGTTCTGATCACTCTGTCTGTTGATAGTTTTTCGCAAGATTGCCACACTTTTATCAAAGATATTACCATTTTTCTCTAGGAAAAAGCTATCACCTGACCAAATTGATCAAGCATGACTGAAGTCGTCTAATCATTGATTTCCTATCGAGCCGAAATCTCGAATTCAGTTTCGCATGTCCTCTGGTATATCTACCGTGAACGTTTTGGTCATGACATAGATCTCGACACAAAACGAGCTGGTTTCTACGCGATCAACCTGAGGAGAGCAATCCTGTTAAAGTCAACAAACAAGGTCCCAGGGCTTGGCGTCCAACTGGATGCTTCAGAACTGAACCCTGCTTTTACCGGGATAGGTATGGAAATCTTTGGACCACCTTATGATCTATTCATAGAAACTGTCACTAACCATGATCTTTGACTGTGTAGGTACAACACCGAGTGTCGGTACCAGATTCATATGAACATCTTCTCCTGGACGTGCTAGATGGAGATAGTCATTTATTCATGCGCAGCGATGAGCTGGCTGCTGCATGGAACGTGCTGACTCCGATAATCCATGAGATCGACCAGAACAGAGTTGCTCCTGAGCTCTACGAGGCTGGGGACAGAGGACCTATCAATGCTTATTATCTCGCTGCTAAACATGGGGTGCGATGGGATGACGACCGGTGAGGTGAGTCGATACCTGACACAGATGCTCGATGTACGAGATTCACTACCAATTTTTCTTGTTGTATCGCAGTCAAAGCTGTACATCAATGACTTTCAAAGGAGAGATGTAAATCTAGTGCTCGATGAGATCTATAACTTTCTAGACATTTCTAGTTTGGGACAGGCTAGCGCCCAGATGTCCAGATGGATGCCCGCGCCGGTTGCTGTGCGCCCTCGCCGCTCCGTTTCCCGTGCCTGTGTTTCGCATGCCTACGTGGGGTCCAGCGCTGCACGGGCGTCGCATGCACTACTAGATCACGCACGGGGACGCCCGCGCCCCCACCACTTCTCACGTGCTTGCACGTGGGACCGTCTGTGATCGCTCGGCAGCGCTCCAGTGACTGCAGCAGATGGGTCTCATTACAACATGCGACTGCGGCAGATGGGTCTCATTACAACATGTATAATATCAGATCTATTTTTGCATCATACCGATGAAACACTTGAAACATAAATTCCATAACGGCTGAAACACTTGTAACATATGTCAGAAACAATTGCAGAACACCTGAAAACCATTGCAAATATATGCAACATCCAGATGAAACACTTGCAACATGCGTATGAAAAACCTGAAATACTTGGAAGCATACGCTTGCAACATGCATGTATATGCAAATTCAGATCTACTTTTGCAACAATCAGATGAAACACTAAACATACATCTAAAACACTTAAACATACGCTTGCAATATGAAACAAACACTTTCTACACGAAACATATGCTTGCAACATGCTATAGCCATTGCAACATATGCAACATCTAGATGAAACACTTAAAATATATGCCTGAAACACCTAAAACATGGCATCGTCGGCAGCCATAGCCTGCCACGACAGGAAGCTTGGATGTCGGTTCGGTAGTGGCGCGGCTCCCTGTCATGGTGTCTTCGGATGACGGCGACCTTCATTCTCTTGGTGGGATCGGGGTAGGGCGCGGCTAGGGACGCTGCGTGTACGACGCAGGATGGGAGCGCGCGCGGTGGGGGATGGCTGCAGCGGCAAGGCGAAGTGGGGCGGCGCTGCGCAGGATGGTGTGTGGCGGGGGATGGCCGCACAGCGGCGAGGAGTGGGGCAGGCGCACAGCCGCACAACGCGGTGAAGCCCCGACGACGCAAGGTGGAGTGATGAGATTTTTTTTGAGAGAGATGGGAGAGGCGTAGGTGAGCACGCAAGCTTGTTGGGCTGGTAGCGCGCAAGCCCATAAAGACGGCATGAGACACTCACACCACAACATTTTGGTTTTAGTTTTGTTTTTTTATTTATTTGAAGTTTAGCATCTAGTTTGCCACAAGCATGGCAGTATTTGGAAAATGGCAATGAAGATGGTGGCAACCGGATCAGACGTACTTTTGGACTTGCATTAAAACTTGGACAAGAATTGGCTAAACATTGAAACTTTCACGATAGAAAACCTTAATAACATTTGAAACTCTCGCATCCTATATAATATAATATAATATAAAAAAAAAGAAAGCACAAGGCGGTAAATACGTATGCAAAACGGCAGGGGCCAGGACGATTGCAGTAAGTAGTCGAGTCTATCTAAACTCTAAAGCCTTTCACACTGAGCAGGGACGAAGGATAGCCTGTTATTGACCAGGTCGTAGAGCACGTGTATGTTCTGCTGCTGATAGTTGCCTATTATGGTCAGGTCTCCACCAGCGTTGATCGCAAGGCAGGTGAAACTGCGGCCCGCGTCCTCCATCTCGAACATGTAGTTCTCCAGCGGCAGGTCCAGCGTCGCGCCCTCAAAGTGGAACAGCAGCACGAAGCAGATGAGATCGGCGTCCGTCGTCGCGTTGCTGGCCTCCGCAGGGGCAGGGGGCAGCTTTGCCTGGGAGACAAACGCGGCCCGGAGCAGCCGATAAACCTGGAGCGGCAGCGTCGTGATGGAGGTGCCAGAGTCGATGATCGTCCCGCCGGTTCCGGTGTTGGTCGACCACTACTGGACACAGGAGCTTTGCCGAGTGTTAAAGCTCCAAAAACACTCGGCAAAGTGTTTGCCGAGTGTTACACTCGGCAAACGACACTTGGTGTAGGTTTTAACAGCAAAGACCGTTTTGCCGAGTGTCAATCATCAGACACTCGCAAAGATTATGCTGAGTCTCAAAAAACACTCGGCAAATATTTTTCAGAAAAAAATAAAAAAACAAGTCGCCGGCAGCACCACCACGCCGCCGCCGCCACCACCACCACAGCCGCCGGCCACCACCACCACGACCACCGCCACCAAAGCCGCCGCCGCCGCCGCCACCACCACGCGCCCGCCGGGGAAGAAGGGGGAGGGGAGGGGCGCCTGCCGGGGAAGAACAAGGGGGAGGGGAGGGGCGCCCGCTGGATCCGCCGCCGCCGAGGCCTCGCCCGCATGGAGAGTTTTTTTTTAAATTTTAACACTTTGAAAACTAATTTTAAATCTAACACTCTCTGTTTTTTTAAAAAAACTAACATTTTTGGCCGCGCCTATTGCCATGGCGCGGCCAAATGCCTCTGCTGCGCCATGCATGGTGGCGCGGCAGGAAGCTGACGTGGCGACGATCGGAAAGGGTCACAGTTGACGTGGCAGGGTCTGCCGCGCCACCCATCTTGACGCGACAGTGCCGCGCCACGGAGCATGGCACGTCATGGGCACATAAATATCGCGAGCGGGCCCCCGCCCGCCCGCACGCCGCGCCTCGCACGCCCGTCGCCGCACAGCGCCCCGCCGCCACAGCGCCCCCACGCGGCCCGCCGCCAGCGCGTCCGGACGGCCGCCCGCACGCGCCCTACCGCCAGCGCCGGCCACGCCCGCCCGCTCACGTCCGCGCCACGAACGCCGACGCGTCAAGGCCGCCCGCTCCTATTAAGGTACCCCTCTCGATTTTATTTTATTTTAATTATTATTGATTTAGAATAATTAGTGATTTAGGATAGTTAGTGATTTAGGATAGTTAGGGTTTTATGACTGTTATTGATTTATGATAGTTTGTGATTTAGTATAGTTATGTTAGTGAATTTGTCTGTGATTTAGGTAGGTAGTTTTTATGTTTGAGGTTGTGTGTTGTAGTATAGTTAGGATTTTGGGTTTAGAGATTGATTAGATATTTATTATTTAGTTTATAGTTAGTTATTTAGTTAGGGATTTTGAATATAGATACTAGTTTTCAAATGTCGGTACTTACTAGTGCGTAATATATCGATTTTGATGACTTATCGATGAAGTTTCGTCAAATGCTTATATTCTTAATTAAGTTGTTTAATATGTCTGTTAATGTTACTTTGAATATATACATGTGCTTTCATATTATGTTCGTATTGCATAATAAATAGTTCAAATTTCGCAATGCTACATAATGTTAATTTGAATTTTGTTAATTTAAATACTTTGACCCTTTGTTTATCAATTTGAAACAGGATGGCCCCTCCCACGCATCACCCGTTGTACCCCATTTTTGAGGTGGAGTACGACGACCAGCACCGAGCACACATCTTGAGTGACAACGACGTAGAGGTGGCCTTGCCTCCTTTGAGGCCCCGTACGCACACCAGAGCGCACCAGTGGGACGAGCGTTATGCGCCGTACATACGACGTGTCGGTTTTCTCGAGCTTGTCCGTATTATCAACTACGGTCTTCCGCTCCTTGACCCAGCACTACTTACTACAGCTGTAGACAGGTGCGAGTGTCTTATTTGTACGTAAACATTCTTGTAATAAATTTGAGACAACTAACAGTCGTTCTATTCTTATAATAGGTGGAGGCCTGAGACCCACACGTTCCACCTACCTTGTGGCGAGATGACATTGACCATACATGACGTGAAGGCTATTTTTGGCCTTCGGTTGGGGGACTTTCAGTGTCAGGGATAGTTGACAACGATCACTAGAGGGAGATGATGGCTCAGTTTATTAGCTTTCATCCACCGGACGACGAGGCTTCCAAAAAAATAGGTGAGAAATTCAAGGCTATTTAATACTTGCATTGCTTTCCTGCAGCCATCGGGTCTCATTTTCTTTGGTCAATTTTAGGAAAAGTTCTGGTGTTTCGTCGCCCTGGATCACAGAGCGCTTTGATTACTTAGACCCACAGGCTGAGGAGGCTCAGATCGATAGGTTCGCTTGAGTGTGGCTCTGGCACTTTCTTGGTGCTTTTCTCTTCCTAAACGCCTCGGGCAACACCATCAGCTAAATCTTCCTTGACATATTACGCCAGCCGTGGGAGAACATAGCGGCGTACAGCTAGGGCAGCGCAGTCCTAGCATGGACGTATCGACAGCTATGCGTTGCCTGTCGTCGCACCTCAGGGTATGCGAACCTTAGGGGTTGCTCGTACCTACTCTAGGTTTGGTGTTGGGAACGATGGCCTGTTGGGAGGCCCCTTAATATTGGTTTAACGGTAAGTACTTCGGTTCATTATATTCTTCGATATGGTTACATATGATGAGTTTATTAATGGCTAATTCATTATCGTGTTCAATGCAGCAATGGAACGGACAGAATACACTCTCTATAGCTCTGTTTATCTTGACAGAATCAGAGTTAGTTAGAGGGAATGCGAGGTGCAAGTACAGAGAGTGCACGGACGATCTCGACGTCCTGACACAGCACTAGGTTACACTCTCTTTACTATCATATCTGTGTCTTGTTCGATGTATACTATATCACAGCCTAACTCACTTATGAAATGTTCAGGTGCATTGGTGTCCTTGGGATGCTCCGGAGCTCCAGTACTATCTTAGTCTTGTCACTAGGGATGAGTCAGAGGAGTATCGCTGCAACGTCACTTTTATTTTCTTTCACGTGGTCGAGATTCACTTGTTCGTCAGGGTCTGCAGACAGTTTGGAAGAATAACAGGCTGCCCACCACCGCTTTACTCCACCAACCAAGGATTACATGGGTGCGTTATTGATTAATAACAAAGCTACAATTCAGAGGTGTGTGTGTGGTACAACTAACATCGTTTTGTTGCAGGTATAACCGCAGGAAGAGGTATAAGACTAAGGATTGACGCGTGGCACACAACACGCACATCCACTTGTGGGAGACTAGGGAACGTCAGCCGGTCCATGCGGGTCCTCCACACGACCAACACACCTTCGACAAGTACCTGTGCTGGCTTCACAGGTCTACGAGGACACATATCAAGCCCCCGTACACTGATGAGGTGATTGACAAGGACTTGGAGGAAGATATGATCGAAGATGTGTACGACGTTACCATTAGAGAGGACACACAGCTACAGAGAGCCCCGCTTCAAAGATATATGGTAAGATACTCGAATGATACAGTTTGTTATCCATTTGGTATTAAGTATGTATACTAAAACTGTCCAACCATGTTTCTGTACCCAGGTAACACAATTATCAAGGATGTCCAACGAAGCAGCGTTCTGGTTTCATGAGTCTAGAGAGCAGGGGCGAGGCGTTCTCGAGACTTTTGTGGAGGTAAACATAAACTAGTCCGTTCTAAAAACGTTTCTTTAGTGTATATGCGTTTGGAAAATGCACTAACTTTAACGTCTATTTATACAGAAGGTGAAGAAGAGCTGCAGTAAGCTAGCTCAAAAGCTGAGCTGCATGGACACTCCTTATGAGGAACCGCCACTCCCAGCGCGGTCGGATGGCACATCTTCAGCCTTTTGGAGGACACCAGTCGGCTCTTCTCAATCGGTGACAGATGCCACTTCCGCGGTGCGTACACCACCACATCATAGTGCTGGGAAGGACCCTACAACCGAGGATGACGAGGACGACGATGACGACTACGACGACCCCTGGGCTTTCGCAGACAGCACGACCAGTGGGACGATTGGCCGCAGGACGAGATCGGCATGTCTCAGCTAGGTGGTGCCCCGCTTGGTACCCAAGGAGCCTCACATGTACTAACAAAGGTAGTTTCTTTAAATACGTAGGCTACATGAACTAACGATCATAAAGAATTCTAAGTAATCGTGCATATCATATACTTGCAGGGTACGAGCCGTACGCACCGGCGACAGACCACACCGACGTTGGCTACACTCCCAATGTGTTGCCAACAAATCCGAAGAGACAGAGACGTCCAAGGGATCCTTACACTCCTGGGTCTTAGTTTGTTAGGTCGAACTAATATTGGTGTCCGAAACTTGCAGGCTTAGTTGGTTATGTTATGTCGAACTTATGTCAAACTAATGAAAATGTTATGTGGTAGCTTATCAACTTGCGCACAGACTTCATTTATTTGCTTCATATTCGTTTCAATACGTCGCGGTATCACTGCAGGCGAGATTAAGTAGCAACTAGTTCGGAACCCGGCAGTTCCGGGGTATCTCGACGTCAGGGTCCATGGTCGCGTCGCTACCGATCCTACAATATAGGGCCAAAAAATAAGTTTTTCCCTTAAAAAAATATCCGTTTCAATCCGATCTAATTTTTCGTAGTCGATTAGTTAACATGGTGGTTAACCGTATTATGAAAAAAAATCATTGGCTTATCAAATTCTCTATTCGACCATGAAAAAGATTAAACAAAAGATAGAAACAAATCCACTATTGGTTTTACGTCAAGCGATACCTAGAGTAACTCCCACTATCGGCGCGGAAAGTTCCGATTAAACCGTCTAGGTAACGCCGCGCCATGTATGGTGACGCGGCAGACCCTGCCACGTCACCGGTCAGCGATATTGGTCGTTGCCACGTCAGCTCCCTGCCGCGCCACCATGCATGACGCGACACAGGCATTTGGTCGCGCCATGGCAATAAGCGCGGCCAAAAGTGTTACTTTAAAAAAAACATAGTGTTAGATTTAAAATTAGTTTTTAAAAAGTGTTAAAATTAAAAAAATCCATGGAGAGCAGAGATGGAGAGGGACCATCGAGCCTGCCTGCTCCGCTCAGGCCCCACCATAGTCGCCGCCCTTCCCGGGCACGCCGTAGCCGGATCCAGCTCCTCCGAGCGCCGCCGCCGCCGGGGGAGGCCTCCCTGAGCGGGGACGGTAGGGAGAGGGACCTAGGAGGGGAGAGAGGGAGGGGCGTGCAGTGTGCGCAGGGAGGGAGGGGCGCCGTGTGGGGGGAGGGCGGCCGCCGGATCCGAGAAAGAGATGGAGAGGAGGGGGCGGCCGCGCCGGATCGGGGGAAGAGAGGGAGAGGAGGGGGCGGCCGCCGGATCCGGGGAAGAGAGGGAGAGGAGCGGGCGGCCGTAGCCGGGGAAGAGAGGGAGAGGAGGGGGATGGGCGCCAGCGGGGACCGGCTGCCGACGGCGGCGGCAGGGAGGGGAGGGGGGCCGGGTGCCGGGGAAGAAAAGGGAGGGGCGTTGGGGGCCGGGTGCGTGCGGAGGAAGAAGGGGAGGGGGCGCTGGGTGTTAAAAGAAGATATTTTTGTTTGCCGAGTGTCTCAGATCGGGGCACTCGGCAAAGTATTTTTTTTATTTTTTTTTCTTCTCATTATTTTCTAGATTTTTTTTATTTCTTTGCCGAGTGTTCTAGATCTGAGCACTCGGCAAAGTTTTTTTTTCTTCTCCTTCTTTTCTAGAAAAAAATGTTTTATTTCTTTGCCGAGTGTTTTTTTTGACACCTGGCAAACCTCATCTTTGCCGAGTGTTTTTTTGACACTCGGCAAACCCCTTTTTGCAGAGTGTTTTTTCGCAGCACTCGACAAAGAACTTGTTCGAGTGTCCAAAGAAATACATTAGGTAAACATAAAAACAGTCGACAAGTTTAAGGATTCCGGTAGTGAACGCGAAAGCGGACTCTGGCACCGGCAGCCTTGCGGACCCGACGGTAATGCCCTTCAGCGACAGGTAGTAGAAGGTGGAATTTTGGGGCTCTGGATTAGCGGGGTGGTCTGCACGGCGCCACCTGCGCTGTTGTAGAGGTTCGCCGGCAGGCCCAGCAGGACGGGGATGGGCGCCGATCCCGTGATGTCAGTGAAGCAATAGGAGAAGTAGTCGACCTTGAGCTGCGACGGCAGGGACAGGGAGCCGCGGCCGAACCCGGCGATGCCGGTCTCGTTGGACGTGAAGATCCCACTGTTGTTGTGGCCGCGTCGAGCTGTCCGTTGGTCGTCGAGTTGTCACCGTAAAAAAACTTGGCCTATGGTGGGCAGACAGCCCCGCAACTTTGTGCTTAAGGAAGAAGACCTTCTCACGCAGGCCGAGAAAACCCCCGAACACCGTGTCCCGCCCTTACACAGAGGCGTTACCCTGTGAGTGGGCCGGTCCGTTGCCTGTGCTTTGGGAAAGTCGAGACAGACGAGGGGATTTTTTTTGGTGGGTACCGAAAATTCTGCCCACAGTGGGTCTTGAACTCCGGTCGGCAGGCAGAGGCCTTAAGCCTCACCTCCTGGCCAGTCGAGCCGAAGCTCGTCTCCCCGAGTTGTCACCGTAGGAGTAGGTGTAGACGCAGGTCGTCTCGTTGCCGCAGGAGAGCTCCTGGAACGTGGAGGAGAGGGAGGGGTCGAAGTACGGCAGGGCCTGGTGGAAGCAGGAGGTGCAGGGCCGGCACTGCGTCCACGTGAGGTCGCTGCCCAAGTGCACCAGGTACTCCGTGCTGGGGTCACTGCCGTTGCGCTGCCTCGGGGTCACGGCGGCACTCGCTGATGAGGAGCTGGCGAGGAACCGCGCGGCGCGTGCCTTGCTGCGCCGCGTCATGCGCTGCAGCAGCTCGCGGCGGGTCAGGCCGCGCCCGGCATCGGTGTGGATGACCTGCGTCCTGAGTCCTGACCGCTGAAGCAGCGGCGGCATGGCAAGAGATTATGGCCAGCGCCGCAAGCAGCGCGAGCAGGACGGCTAGCTGCTTATGCATGTTTGTGGAAAATGCAGCCATGCTAGGAACACTCTAGCAAAGTTGCTTTAAGTATGTAATTAATGCTGTGTTAATCTCCGTGTAACAGTATATATATATATATATATATATATATATATATATATATATATATATATATATATATATATATATATATATATATATATATATATATATATATATATATATATATATATATATAATGAACCTGGCAAACATTTGCGCTGGAAAAACAATTTGTTAGCTATCTACGGAGTAGTTGCGAACAAGAAAACTAACGGGAGAGGGCTACGGAGAGAAATTATGAGGGCTTGAGTCCGACGACTTGACGAGGAATTAGAGGCTGACTTCAGTTAATATATAAGCATTTCACTCGTAGAGCATTATTGCTGCAAGAAATATATTATAATTGAACTCAAACATCATCGTCCTGTAATAAGGCCTTTTTCGTTCTGAGATGGCGTAGATCCGACTTGTTTTTTCCTAGATTCAACTTCCGGATGCAAACTTCTAATAACTTGGTCTTTTTATGTTGGACATAGATGAATTTTGGTTTCCCCCACATGCGCTGGTCGCCAAATTCAAACGTGAACTGTGTCAACGCTAAATGTGATGAAATATGCTAAGATTGAAGACCGGTCAGCTTCCGTTAGGAATGGCACGGAGGACAAAAAAAAAAAAGTTCGGATCAGTAAGTAGAGGAATAGGCTTTGGAAATCTATACCTATTATTTTTGTGAAATTTTACAAATTTTATTTCATAAGATTTTTCATATATTGTTAGTTCCTAAATTGTTTGTCATTAAATCACCAAAACCCTCTAGGGCCCATGAGCAGTTTTGGTCCACGGAACTCTACAACCTTTGTGCTCACCGATGATGTATAGCCGTCTAGGAGGTTTTAGCTTTAAAGTAACAAATAATCTACACGCTGCCCAATGCAGTCACAGAGTGCTCAAGACTTAGGATTCATCACTAGTGCTTTCACAAGCTTACACAGCTCAAATCTCTCACCCCAATAATGCAATCCAAAGGCTATCACTCTGCTCACACAAATCCCATAAAGAGGGATGATGTGGAGAGCGCTCAAGGCTATATGAATGTTACACCAGCAATCTCCCAAAGTAAAGAAATGGAAGAGTATACCCACATCTCCCAAAAACTATCCGTTAGTAAAAACCAACCTAGATGGTTTTAGAAACCGTCCTTGCCGAAATCCTTGAACTACCCATTACTGTGGCAAAACTAGCCTAGCGGGTTTTTCTATCAAATGCCAACTCACTTGTGTGTTATAATTAATCACTTGGATTTCTCTCATAAGGACATTGTCTGGTCACCAATGTTGCCCTCTTGATAGTACGATGTGTATATGTATGCTCAACATCAAAGATATATATTTGAACCACAATGAAGATTATATGTATTCAATCAATGCCATCAATGAGAGCTGCTGCACCAGTGGTGCACTACCGGAAACAGTAGAATTGCCGAGTGCCTGCCGGTTTGCCGAGTGCATTACATCGGGCACTCGGCAAACATCCGATTTTTCGAGTATTTTTAATGAAACACTCGGCAAACCTATAGCACTCGGCAAAACCCAACTTTGTCGAGTGTCTAATAAAAAACACTCGGCAAACTACAACGAAACACTCGGCAAACACGGACACTCGGCAAAGTAGATGCACGTGCGCTGGGCGTACGGCGGCCATGTGACGGCCGTTGGGTGCGCCGCCCTGCTGTTAGAACTTTGCCGAGTGTCCGTTAGAGACACTCGGCAAAGCCAAAGTTTGCCGTGTGTTTTTTGTTTGACACTCGACAAACTGATATTTTTGCCAGGTGTTTTTTTGGCACTCGGCAAACTGATGTTGTTACCGAGTGTTTTGTATTGGCACTCGGTAAAATAATAATTTTTTTCCTCTCCTACACTCTAAACTTTTTCTACTCTTCACATACAACATGTGGTACTACGTGTTAAAATTTTGCATATTTCTCGATCTGTTTGCTATATTTAATTAATTTATTGCATTTAGAGGATTTTTCGGTTTAAGTCAAATTTGAACTGCAAGTGATTCAAATAATGGAATAAATTGAGTGGAGAAATCATATTCATGTTATTGAGTCCATTTTGAGGCCTTACTCGAGAAATGAAAAGAATTTTCGAACATTTTGTTCAGGAAACGCGACCACAAACGTGTGCCTGAATGGTTTTTAAATTCTAAAAAAAGCAAACGAAGTATGAAAATCATGAGATTTGTATCATACGTGGAGACTGTGGAAAAAATTGAGAAGGTTTTGCACAATTTATCACGTACGACCTTTACAAACCGAAGCATCTCCGAAGAAGAATCGTAGCGTTGAAAATGATTCGGTAAGATTTGGAGTCAAAGTGACGGTTGAATTGAGGTTTGACTTCAAAAGTTTTTGTATAGGCAATAGACAACATAGATTGGTTCACGTCAAATTTTGGTAATTTTTCGGATATGTTTGATAATTTTAATTTATTAACTGTAATTATAGAATTTTAATTGATATAAATTGAATTTAAGCTATAATTGCATGAAATAATGGATTAATATTCGTAGAAAAATTAAATATGCATTGTTGAGTGAATTTGACAAGGTATTTTTAAATTACATCGTAACAAATTTAATAGAACACGCTATGAAGAAGGAGGACGGGGAGCATGAAATATCAATTTATTTTGCCGAGTGTTTTCCACCTGACACTCGGCGAAAAGAAAATTTGCCGAGTATCATATAGGGGACACTCGGCAACTTCGTCTACCGGCCCCACTGCACAGTATCTGGCCATAATGAAAATAAAAAAATAATGCCGAGTGCCCCAGATCTTGGCACTTGACATATCCCTTCATATGACCCCAGCGGCCCGCATCCCCGGCCCTCACCCTCGCGCACACAACACACCCTTCACACACACGCCGCACCGCACGCCGCCACCCCCGCCGCCTCCCCGCCCCACCGCGCCCCGCCACTGGCGCGGCATCGCTGCCCCGCCCTCGGCGCATCCCGCCCCCAGCGCCGCCCGCCCTCGGCGCCCCGCCCCGCCACCGACGCCGCTTGCCCTGGCGCGTCCCGGCCCCGGCGCCCCGCACCGCCCCTGGCGCGTCCCGCCACCGGCGCCGCCTGCCCCGGTGCGTCCCGCCCCGGGCGCCCCGTCCCGCCCCCGCCCCTGGCTCCGGCTCCCTGCCCCGGTAAGATTTTCTAAATGCTCCATATAATTG
Source organism: Miscanthus floridulus (assembly GCF_019320115.1). Classification (NCBI taxonomy): domain Eukaryota; kingdom Viridiplantae; phylum Streptophyta; class Magnoliopsida; order Poales; family Poaceae; genus Miscanthus; species Miscanthus floridulus. Next base: position 147,178,395 of record NC_089581.1, on the reverse strand, counting down.
TAGGCATGCCAGCTGGCCGAGGTGGGGAGGACAACATGAGTGAAACTGACGACCATGGTTCATTTCAAAAATTTAATACACAAAACTGAATGAAAACTGTATGGCCGTGTCAACCAAACTGAACAGTAGATCAATGAAGCAGGGGGGAAATACAATGCAGTTCGCAAATCAGGAACTTGAATACAACAAGAACCAGTTTACCATCGTGATCTGGTGGTTGGGGAACCTTGTCCAAGTTGAATGAAAACTGAACGAGTCAGTAGGAAACCAGTGCATATTCAGTTCACAGAGGTCGTGCCCGCCGCATGGAGAGGGAAATGATTTGGGAGCCAATAAAATAAACTGAAACATACCTCTCATAATTGCCCGATAAGATTTTCTAAAATAAACTGCCAGCATGCTAGTGCCACTAGTGTCTCAAAACATTGTTGAGGAATACTGTTTAGCCAATCAAGCTTATGTAGTTCGGACAGATCTTGTTCAAACGGCATAGCAACTCGAAATGCAGCCCAGTAAAAGTTATCTTCATTTTTGGCATCATGTCTCCATGTCTCTTGTTCTTGGACTTATAACTATCTTATATTCTTGCTTTGGTTACACTGCCATGAACAATAATACACTGCATGTATACAAAAATTGTTAAAGAGTGAACATGTGATAAGTAGCTACTAAGCTCATGCTCAGTCTAAGCACTTCTACTATTAAGTGAGGATGCCTCTAGCAGATAAATATAGTTAAGTGTTTCAAGTGCCTATATGTCACCATAATACTGATTTATTAGCTATATCATGATCAAATGCTTATTATTCTAAAATTGAGCCACAACCTACCTTGTAGCTGTAACAGATAGTGCACATGCAAATGTTAGCAATCTAAACATGCACCGACTATATGCGTGTCTCAACTTGCAGGTTTTTGCCACCGCTCCCTGCCCCGCCCTGCCGCCTGGTTCCACCTTGCCCTCCTGCCACTCCACAAATTCGAGTTGTCGTGTTTTTACAAGGTATAAGATGTGCATGTGGTTGTCGGCCATCGTGCTGTTTGTTTGGTGTGGATGTAGTTTTTACAAGGTATAAGATGTGCATGTGCATGTGTTTTTACAAGGTATATGCGTGTCGTTGTATTTGTTGCAGGTTTTGGAAGCCTCCCCGTGCAGGGGAGGTGCTGCCGAAATTTAGATTTGACACTACTATGTTCCTTTTATTGCAGGAGAGGCTATTGCAACGTCATCGACTCGTCACTTTACAGGACAACAAGGTGAGGCATACAAGACCCTTCTTTTCATATCATGTTCGTATATCACGTAACCTAGCTAGACGTCTCCCGTTCGAAAGAGATACGGTTGGAAATATGCAGATCTTTGCATATCTATAACCGTATCTGTTTTGAATTATCCACGTTTTTTGGACAGCCTGAGGATGTGTAGACGCAGTTAGTTTCCATGCTCTACTCCGATCCGTGATAGAGTTTCGGCAGCATCCCCTGTTGTTCTCCGGATACACAATCTCCCTTTCAGGACGTGTATTTGGAGAACAGCGGGGAGGTGTTGCCGAAATTCTGTCTCGGATATGAGTAGAGATGGAAACTAACCCCATCTATACATCCTCGGGTGGGATTAGGACCTATCTTCGCCTATTAGATAGTATAGGAACGTGTAGATGCAACGTGATTTTTTATAGTACTCGCTGATATGCTAGAGGATGGATAACCGTGAGTGGATGTACACGGGCCGCTTTAGTCAGACTTCGTTGACCGAAGAATGGATTGACAAGACCGATGCTTCTTGAAACGGACATTTGCAAGGGTTAAAGGAGCTAGTGTCACTTGGTGTCCCTGCAGCAAATGTGCAAACACGCGTCGGCAAACCAAGCTGGTCATGGGTAAACATCTTTGCAAGAATGGATTTACGGCAGACTATACCAGGTGGATCTACCATGGTGAAGCCGATCGTGGGAGAGATGAGGTTGTGAGACAACGCATCGAGGAATATGATGGGGATGCCGGGGTAGGAGACATGTTAAGTGACTATCATGAAGCACACTTCGATGAAGGACGTAGGGAGGAGCCAGAGGTTGTCGCAAAGGCGTATTACGACATGTTGTCTGCGGCACAGCAACCCCTACACGGGTATTCTAAGGTTTCTCAACTGTATGCCATTGCACGCCTAATGGCCGTGAAGTCCCAGTTTAGCTTGAGTCGAGACACCTTCGATGTTATGCTCACAGTTGTTGGCAGCCTGCTCCCGGATGGTCACATCTTGCCAAAGAGCATGTATGAGGCACATAAACTCCTTCGTGCACTTAAGATGCCATACGAGCAGATACATGCTTATCCAAAGGGGTGTATCTTATTTAGGAAAGAGTATGCGGAAGAAAAGTACTGTGTGAAGTGTGAATCGTCTAGGTTCCTGGAGGTAGACTCTGGTGATGGTCAGAAGAGGCAGCTCGTAATCCCCGTGAAGATCCTACGGTACCTTCCTTTCATACCGAGGATCCAACGACTTTACATGACTGAGGAATCCATGAAACAGATGACATGGCACAAAAACGGACGTCGATACAATCCTGAGAAGATGGTACACCCATCCGATGGTGAAGCCTAGACAAGGTTTGATGAGATTCATCGTGAGAAAGCTCTAGAGGCTCGTAATGTACGTGTTGCACTGGCAACAGATGGGTTCAATCCTTATAGAATGGCAGCTGCCCTGTACACCTATTGGCCCATGTTCGTTATCCCCCTCAATCTCCCCCCTAGCGTCCTCTTTCAACGATAGAACATATTCTTGTCGTTGATAATTCCAGAACACCCGGGGAATAATATGAGTGTGTACATGGATGATTTGGTCTGTGCTTGGGAGAAAGGGGTATGGACATACGACCGAGCTACAAAGACGAACTTCAAGATGCATGTTTGGTACCAGTACTCCCTGCATGACTTGCCGGCATATGGGATTTTCTGCTGCTGGTGTGTTCACGGGAGGTTCCCATGCCTGGTATGCAAGGCTTCTCTAATGTTCATTTGGTTGACAAAGGGTGTCAAGTATTCTTCGTTTGACAAACATTGATAATTCCTCCCTCCTGACCATCCATTCAGACTAGACATCAAGAACTTTACGAAAGATGTCGTAGTTAAAGACCCTGCACCGCAGATGATGACAGGAGCCGTGGTTCGTGCTCAGTTCGATGCTCTCGAGGTCAATAAACAAGAAGGTGGTTTGGTGGGATATGGCGAGCAACATACCTGGACTCAGAAGTCGTGCTTGTGGAACCTCCCTATTTTGATGATCTTCTTCTTCTTCCACATAACATTGATGTAATGCACACTGAAAAGAATATCACCGAGGCAATTTTTGGTACAATCATGGATATTCCTGATAAGACAAAGGATAATGTTAAGGCTAGAGTGGATCAAGCGAGGTTATGCGACAGACCAAAGCTGAACATGGCACCTCCTAGAGCCGGCAAGTCGTGGAGAAAGCCTAAGGCCGATTTCGTCCTGACGAGGGCCCAAAGGAGGGAGGTACTAGAATGGTTCCAAACATTAATGTTCTCTGATGGGTATGCAACGAATCTGAAGAGGGGAGTGAACTTAGCTACTATGCGAATCAACGGGCTCAAGAGTCATGATTACCACATATGGCTTAAGCGCCTACTTCTGGTGATGGTTCGAGGCTATGTCCCTGAGCATGTCTGGTAGTTGCTAGCGGAGTTGAGCAATTTCTTCCACCAACTATGTGCCAAGGAGTTATCTCGTACCATGGTTGCAGAAATGGAAAGAATGGCGCCTGTGTTGCTCTGTAAGTTGGAGAAAATTTTTCCACCCGGCTTCTTCAATCCGATGCAGCATATGATTCTGCACCTCCCGTACGAAGCACGAATGGGGGGGCTGTGCAGGGCCGTTGGTGCTATTCAATTGAGAGATGTCAAAAGGTTCTTCGAACTAAATGTAAAAATAAATTCAAAATTGAAGCATCCATTGTAGAGGCATACATTCTGGAGGAGATGTCAAACTTCACAACAAAATTTCTAATCACTTTGCATTTTTGCCGGGCATCCATTGCAGAGGCATACATTCAATTGAAAAATGGGTACGCAAATTTATTTCTTTATTCTAACACTCAATTCTACATAATTTCTAATCATTTTGTATTTTTGCCGCAATCGTCGTCACATGATGGCCAGCCTTGCTCCCAGTTGAAGGCATGGGTTCTGTCCAAAAAGGGCAAGGTGACGGTAAATGTCGACTTCAACCCGGAGGACCCGCCCGAGGCGTACAACGATCCCAGCATGCACAGCCGCGTCAGTGAGTACACAGCGATGGCAAGGCAGGTTCATGGGCTACAGTTCGATCCGAGCACCTAGGATTTTGATGGAGAAATCGTGATGAGGGTGGGAGGAGGCAAGAAGCATGACCGATACTGGATTGGCGACAGTACACTCGACACGGCCTCTACTCCCACTCTCTCCCAGATCTGAGCAAGGAGCACGAGCTCGAGCCCGCGCGATACGCCCATGGCCAACCGCTACATAGTCTCAGATGGAGGCTCTCCAGGTTATTTCTGTTTTATTCATCATTCGTTGATTGTTATGTACTTTAGCTTTGCATTGTAACATTGGGATGAAATGTTATAGGCCCGGGTGGAAGCAGAAACGAAGCAACGGGAGGAGATGGAGGCGGGGATGGAGGAGAGGATTCAACAGAGGATAGAGGCCGAGCGACAGAGGATGGAGGAATAAAATTGGTTGAGGATGGACCAAATGTTCCAATACGTGCAAAATTTTGCATCGAGTATGGGTCGACCTTTGCCACCGCCACCGATGCTATTCCCTTCACTTCAGCCACCCACAACCACTCTTGTGAGTCACTTGACACCTTATACTGCAGATTGAATACTTTGACTTAGAGAACTTTAGATGTTAGCCTCAAGACTCGGACTTAGAGAATTGGGGTGTTGCATGCTTGCTCATCATCACACAAAAGCATGATCCAAATGGAATGCATGCTAGCTTTGCTAGAAGCTGGACCAGCTAGCTAGCTATGCTGATATAGCTCATGAGTCATGATGTAAGAGTCAATGCTAGCTTTTGTGACTAGAGAGTATACATACTACTGGCCTGGTTAACAAACAAAAAAAATAGTCTAGTAATTTAGTACCTGGATCTGGATGGCATGATGGTGAGAGGAGGAAGTGTTGGGTGGACAGGTGGTTGGGATCTGCTGACCGTCTTCAGACAAAGCAGCTGAAGCAGCAGCAGCAGATGGTAAAGTGGTAAAAATGTCCGAAATAGTGATGTGGATAGTTGCTGCAAGAAACAGCTTCGTGCTTGCTCTGTTGTGCTGATCTTCTTGGGTGAAGAAAGCTGAGGCAAGTGGTGAAAGGAAGTGTTTGTTGCTTGCTTACTCTTCTTGTTGAGGCCGAGGACTTGAGCTCCATGGGACACGTTCTTGGTTATGTGGGCTCCACCCTGACGGAGCTTTACTTGCTTCAGATGTTAAGTGCAATAGTGATTTGTGTGTACGAAGCAAACAGGGCAAACTTATGTGGGCTTATGACCTATGATCAGGAGGTCCCTGCTCTAACCTTGCTACATAACACTAGTTAATTAGGAGTAGCCACAATTAACAGTACCTTGTCAGACACACACTAGTACCTGGAATCCTGCACACGCCAGCTATGAAAATATATACTGCCAACTGTACTCCATGCAAGAGGTCGCTGATCTGAATATCCTTTTTTTAAGAAAAATTAAACATCATCCTATAATCAGGAGGCTGTACTTTCAGTATTTTAAAATGTCATCTACGCACAATATAAAAATGTCCGAAATGTCCAATACGACCAAGCTGTCAGTCTGGATGTCCAGTACTAGTACAGTACGTGTATTTATTTCATTGACCATTCTGAATGCTCGCCGTCGTCAGCCGGTTACAGCGAGCAGTTTTGCTTTGACGGTCACTCGGCCATGCAGCCCTGGAGTTTGCTGTTGTTGCTCGCATCATTAAATTAAAATTTTTAACCCGTGCTCACCTCACCTGTTTTACCGCTGCCACATTGCCTGATGCATAGGAAGAACCAACTCAAGAGCAGCCTTTGCAGTTTTGGTATTCTTCGAGCTTAATGCATGCAGCATTGTAAACAAGAAATAACGTAGTACATAGATAAAAATGAGCAGAGGGAATTATGGGAGTGTTAATCTATTATCATTTTCCTGCAACTTAAAAAGAAAGCTAACACTGTTTCGAATACTTCTCTTTTGTGCAGAATCAATCGACAGCATCAAATAATCAGTCTCAAGACCCAGATTTGTCGTAGAGGTTCCAAGGACCTCCACGGTGATTACATTTGCATTTGTGGCTTATTGTGACTTAGTTGTGACTTGTGATGATGATTTATTGTAAATTGTGATGATGGTTTATTGTGACTTGTGATGATGGTTTATTGTCAATTATGATGATGGTTTATTATGACTGTGACATAATTATGCCTGTGATGATGTTTTATTGCGAATTATGATGGTTTATTGTGAATTGAGAGGGGTCCGTTATACGTGACAGATTAGTAAAAAAGGGGGGTCTTGGTCGCTTTGCCGAGTGTAACACTCGACAAAGAGAGGAGTTGCCGAGTGTCAAGGAAACACACTCGGCGAAGAGGCCATTTTCTGTTATCTGGGAACCTTCTTTGCCGAGTGTATTCTAATGGACACTCGACAAAGTGACCATAAAATCTTGTCGTTGCGTGCTCGTTTGCCGAGTGTTTTGAGCGTGACACTCGGTAAAGTGTCTAAACTTTGCCGAGTGTTTTAGGCTGGACACTCGGCAAAGTTTGGAAACTTTGCCGAGTGTTTTGGCCTTAACACTCGGTAAAGTATATGAACTTTGCCAAATGTTTTGGTCTTAACACTCGGTAAAGTATAGGAACTTTGCCGAGTGTTTTAGTTCGGACACTCGGCAAACTTGAGAAACTTTGCCGAGTGTTTTTCCGTCGTGCACTCGGCAAAATCGCCGTCACCGTGCCATGATCCCGTTAACATTTTTTTGCCGAGAGTTTATTTTTACCGAGTGTTTATTGACACTCGACAAACTATATTGCCAAGTGCTCAATAAAAAATACTCGGTAAACTACTGTTTGCCGACAAATTAATGCCGTGCATTGTATGCCGAGTGTTACACTCGGCAAAGACTTTGCCGAGTGCCCCTGGCACTCGGCAAAGCTACTTATCCCGTAGTGGTGGAGAGGCCGACTTCGGTTTGCAAGCATCGTACGTGACAACTTGCGCGAAACCTCCTCAATTTTTTATCAGAGCCTCCACATATGATATCTTGACATCTTGACAAGTTTCATGATTTTTGGACTTCGTTTGCTTTTTATAGAATTTAAAAATAACTCGACCGCAAGTTCGTGGTCATGTTTCGTGAACAAGATGTTCGAAATTGGTGGTCTGTTCCTGGATATGGCATCACATTATACTAAATAACATGAATATCATTTTTTCATTCATTTTTTTCATTATTCGAATGACTAGCGGTTATAATTTGAATTATCCAAGAAAATTCAATAAAATAAAATAAATTAAAGAAATATAGAAAAAGTCCGACAAATATGCCACATTGAAACATGGAGTACTAGGTATTGTCTGAGGACTACAGAAAAAGTTTGGAGGTCAAAAATGAAAAAAATATGGTTTTGCCGATTGTAAAAAAAATGACACTCGACAAAGGAGCCTCTTTGTCGAGTGTCAGGAGGAGACACTCGGCAAAGGATTAACGGTGGCTGTCGGCCGTTAACGACGACGGCTCTTTGCCGAGTGTTATTGTTTGACACTCGGCAAACCAACTTTTTACCGAGTGCTATTTGTTTGCCAAGTGCTTTCTATCTACATGCAGCTGCCTATGAGTTTCCAAGGAGAAAAAATGGGAAGGAAACACTTCTATGTTTCTAGTTCCCATAGCACGTGGTGAACTGAACCGGCATTTAGTCACACACATTTTTGATCTTTATGCATATCTCAACCGCACGATCAATCTATACAGAAAAAATCAAGAGTTAGCTTCATCGACATCGCGCCCCCTTTCGTCCTTCCTACGGCTACAACAGCATCGCCGCCTTCATACAGCATAGCGCAGCAACCAGAGCAGCCCGCAGCCGGAGCCTCGACTCCTCGAGGAAGCCGGCAGCATGGAGCGAGGCACCACGTGAGGCGGTGAGGGTGCCGGAGCCCGTAGCGGAGTCGAAGACCCATCGAGGAAGCCTGCTATGGAACCCGCCGTGCGAGCGTGAGAAGCCGAGAAGGCACATATGAGCTCGCGGAGAAGAGCGGCGCATCGGCCCGGCGGCCAACCCGGTGGCACACTGGCACCCATGAACTGAAAAGGCGCCCGTTGCTGTCGTCGGCTCGTCGCGGAGGATGCCATCATGGTGCTACTGAGCTCGGCCCTTCCTTGATGCTTCATACTTCAGTACTCGAGGTACGGCGTCACCGGCGGTGTATGACTTGGGCAGCGAGCAAGTTCGCTGTTCGCGTAGCCACGCTTTCCGCCTCCGTGTCCACATATGACTTCTTGGACCAAAGGCTTTCGTCCTGTCATTTCATCTCCTAAGCATAGCACATTGTTTTCGGCGCGGAAGAGAATTCGACTTGAGTTCAGTGTAAAAAAAATGGACACCGAGCGGATAGAAAAAATATGGGAACTACTATAGATGGCCAACGGGCAGGCCCGGCCCGGCGCGGCACAGGCCTGTGCTAGGCACGGCCCGATAGGGCACGGCACGGAAGGGCCCATCGGGCCACCGGGCCGTGCCTCACCGGTCCATCGTGCCTGGCCGACGGCCCAGGCATGGCCTGTCGGGCCAATTTCCGTGCCGGGCCGACCCAATGAGCTCGGCCTTTTTAGCAGGTCGGGCCGGCCCGAGGCCCACCAAATGCGACAGAGAGGAGGGGGAGGCGAGGAGTGGAGGTGGCGGCGGCCGCCAGCGAGCTTCCCCCGGGTCGCTTGATGCCGGATCCGGCGAAGTAGCTGGCGGAGGAAGCGAGTCCGGCGAAGTAGCGGCCGGATCGAGGCCGCTCAGGAGGGGGAGGCGAGGAGTGGAGGTGGCGGCGGCCACCGGCGAGCTTCCCCCGGGTCGCTTGATGCCGGATCCGACGAATTAGCTGGCAGAGGAGGCGAGTCCGGCGAAGTAGCGGCCGGATCGAAGGTGTAGAAGGCCGGATCGAGGCCGCTCCGCTTGAAGCCGCTGCAGGGGGACGCCGAGGAGGCGGCTAGAGCCAGACGCTCGGGGGCTGTGGAGGCGGCGGCCGCCGCCGCACTCGACGCCGTCGCGTGGTGGAGGTGGAGCTCTGGAGGCGGCGGCATGGGGATGGGGAGGCGGAGTGGAGTGGAGGTGGAGGCGGCGGTGTGGCCGGGGATGGAGCACGCGGTGCCGGCTGCCACGCGCCCACACTTGGCCGGCGAACGAAGAGAGGGAGCAAGGGAGAAGAGCGATGTCGCGAGTGGGGAGCGGGGAGGGAGGGGGAGCTGGGCGCGTCGCGAATCGCAGAGAGAGGAGGAGCTGCGGCGTGGGGACGCCGGGAGGGGGATGCGCGGGGGGATGGGAAGGGTGTTACCGTGTTAGGGTTAGCCGGTTAGGGGGGTGGGGGCGGGCCGGCTACGAGACGGGAGCAGGGCGACACTAACGGGCTGGGGCTCTTAGCAGGCCGGCTTGCCGGGCTGTCACCGGGCCGCGCGCTCTGTAGCGGGCCGTGCCGTGCCGGCCCACGTGCCTGGGGTAAGGCCCAGGCACGGCCTGCCCCTCCGGGCCAGGCCAGTCCGAGCCCGCTAGCCTCCGTGCCGGGCCGTGCTCGTGTCGGGCCAAAAGGTCGGGTTTCGGGCCGGGCTGCCGAGCCTCGGGCTGCATGGCCAGGTATAGGAACTACGGAGAAAACGGATCGGATACGAACGGATATTACTGATATTATATTTGTTTTCATATTTCTGTTCAGATTCAGATTCGAATATGAATAATGTCAACCATGGCTCTGTTCGCTTGAGCTTATAAGCCAGAATCAGCTCTATTTTTCCAGTCATGAACATTATTTTTCTCTCACAACAAATCAGCTCTACAAATCAGCCGCAGCAGCAATAAGTCCTGCCGAACAGAGCCCATATCGGATAGGATACGATTGGATATCGATATTATAAATATACGATTTGAGTATTCGGATACGAATACGGTATCGGATGTTGAATATCCGGACTTGAATACAGACAGATCTAAACTCCTTTAAACGGATTCGATCTTAAATACGGTCGAAAAATATCCGTATAATTTTCATCCCTAATCGAACCATGTGAACGACGAACCAAGTCAAGAGCACTTTAGGAATATAAAAAAGATGGTTCGAAGAATCGCTTCACTCTTTAGTATTAGGCAGAGTAGAGATAGGGGACGACCTAGAGGGTTTTCTATTATTGGATTGCATCAACCGTATCTAATGGTCAATAATGTTTCGAACTTGTGCGGAAAATCATGTTGCAGTTCACAAATCAGGACGCGACCATTAACAAACTTTTCCATGTGTCATGCTCATGCAGATGCTAGGAGTGCATTCTGGCGCATAGGCACACCTGCCAAAATCTTCCGAAGCTAATGGCTTTTTTGAGGACTTCCCCAACGCGTCAGGATGGCCTACTTCCCCCCATCCTCCACCTCGGCATCAGCGTGCCATATCACTTTCTTTTGGTGGTCTCACAGAGCCCAGCAGTAGCCTACAGAAGAACTAGGATCTCTACCTGACAAATAGCAGAAGAGAACGCTCGAGAATGCACTGTGACCGGCGCATGGTGGCCTTGAAGAGTGAGAAATAAGAAAAGGTGCTGCATGCCCGCTCCTTAGACCGTCTCCGATAAGAAACTTACACCTAAATTCAAAATGGATAGGAGAAGATTCAAAAATAACATCCAATAAAGTACATATACGGAAAACCTATTTTGGGTTGTCTGAGAAACACAACTCAAATATGGACATCCTCTCTCCTGGAAACTCATTTGCAGAAATAATTCTCTTTTGGATTTTTTTATTGGAGAAGATGTCGAATATGTATTGAACCTTTTGTCTGTAACGCTACCCAAATAACAAATGAATCTTGTATTTTGAGTGTTGTTGTTGGAGATAGCTTTAGCAAGACGATGGGATAGGCTGATGGTGTGGCTTTAGGCTATCTCCAACAACAACACCCAAAATACAAGATTTATTCGTCTTCTGGGTAGTGCTACAGGTAAAAGATTCGATACATATTCAGCATCTTCTCCAACAACCAGACCCAAAAGAGAATTCTTTCTGCAAATGAGTTTTTAAGAGAGAGGATGTCCATATTTGGATTGTGCCTCTCAGGCAATCCAAAATAGATCTCCCGTATAGATACTATGTTGAAGACTGATCTTAGATCTCTTACTATCTATTTTAGATTTGGGTGTCTATATAATTTTCGATCTTAAGAGAGAGTGAATATGGAATCTGCTTTTAGTCTTAGGCTAATGGTTACGTGTGCCTTCGTTGTACATGCCCTGAAAGAAAAAGAAAAGACACTAATGATAATGAACTGCTGCTCGTGTACCAGATTGACCTTTTTGTGTGCTGAAAAAAAAAACAGTACACGGTTGTGTTGTGTACTTGCAAACAAAGATAGCAACAGATCGAGGATGACCTCGAAATTTTCTCTGGTCACACAACCTTTTGAATCTTTTAGCTACCCTGATACTTCCTCTCCCTCAGTCGTGAGTTCTCTTTCCATGGGCGGGGCAGTTCGTCTGGCATGTGGAGGCCCCTTGCGGAGGTTAGGAGTTAGGACAGAGTAAGCCGCAGAGCAGCGAAGGGCTCGGAAAGACGACGGGAGCATGCCCACCGACAGATTTGGAGTGAAAACTGAAAAGAAAGGGGAACAGGCAAACAGCTGCGGAAAGCCGGCTTTCTAGGGTGCTCCAGCGGGGGCGTCCGTCTACTCCGACTGCGGCCTAGAGGCTCAGGCATCATTAGCGGACACTTGTTCGCCACCGCCTAGAGGCTCAGGCATCGTTAGCGGACACTCGTTCGCCACCATGGATGGTCCAGCTCAGCTTCGCGGATGCTGAGGCGTCGAGGGTGGATGGTGACGATCTGCTAGATTCGCCTTCGGCCCTCATCAGGGAGTTTGCTAGGCGCGTCTTCGCCCCACTGAAGACTCCCATCCTCAAGGCGCCACCTCGACATCGAACCCGTCGCTCTCCATCGTCGGTCACCATCCACCATAGCTGACGTTTGGCGGCAAAGTGTGTCTCTCGGGCCCCTAACGCCACCCTTCAAGCGCAGAAAGTGCTTGTGTCAAAGTGGAAACCTTCTGCCTCATAGCCGTCGGATTCCCAGGTGGTGGTAGACTTCCAGCAGACATTCCAGGGTCCGCTCGACTTCGAAAAAAGGGCCACACTTCGAGCGCTTATGAAGTTCGACGTGACGGGGTTCGAGTATATGTTTGAGGAGGCTTGCTAGTCTTGTTGGCACCTGTCCAATTGGTTGCACAACTTTTTTGTAATATAATTTAAGTTAGTTTATTTGAATCGTGTTAGCTTCCATCCTTCCACGATAATTTATAGATTACTTAACATATTGTTATCAGTCAAACTCTACTTATACGTGTGGCAAGGACACTCTCGTGAAAAAAAAAGACAACGTCGCCATGGGGCGGATCCTTTCTACTGCCCTCTCTCGTTCCCATGTGCACGTCCTTCTCCAAGCTCATTTGTGCGTAGTCTGAGATTAGTATGTGGCCCTCTGGGCCCTCCGCCTCGGCTCGACGGCCAGGACAGAAACAGACGCTCGTGTCAAAGAAAAGACAATAGGTTATGACACAAAGTTCACTGGTTGGCAAGTGTGGCAGCTCAGCTAGGAATGAAAACGGACGCCGTCGCGCTCCAATTTTTATTTTTACTTCCTTTTTCATATTTATTATGGGATCCCGTTTTTATATTTATGGAAATGAAAGAGAGGATTTCCCGTCCATTTTTACGGGATCCCGTTTTCATGCGGGATGAACCCATATTTACCCCATTTTCAATCTATGCGGGGTATGTTGAACAGCTACATATTCTTATTTTTATGTTAATACACATACTAATCATCAATTATGTATGTTAATAAGTTAACACACAAGGCATGCAAGTGAATATTAGATCGATCTTCATATGTGTATATTGTTGTGTGACTTTATACATGTATACTTGCGAATATTAGATCATGTGATTCTAACTTAAATTTTTTTGGTGGTATGTCCATATTTGTCTGTTTCTATATGTCCGCATATTTTGATTGCACTCAACAATCAACCACTTGCTCTCCCCTATAATGTCAATTCTTTATGGCTCTTTGATCCAGCACATCTATTGTTAAAATTTTCAATGAATTGGGAAACAATTTTAGAGCTCATGAACAATATCAAACAGGTACTTGCTCACGGTCTTCCTCATGCACAAGACTACACCACACATAGTAGCAGGCCTCATGCAACCTTGCTGTCTTGCATGTGAAAGCCCTAGTTTGATTTTGATAATTGAGTGTCAACCATGTGGAATAATGTTTTCATTGAGTATGGTTAAGCTAGGGTCCACTTGATGGTGATTGACAAGGCATTCGGTGATGGAGATGGATATCATGATCACAAGTGTGCATAGGGTTTGTCGGTGGGGAGCTCGGTTCAGGCGAACCTCGTGATAAGAGGCACCGGTCCCCACCTCTTTTTATAGCGCAGTGTGACAGGGGCCCTCCAGCCATAGTGGGCTAGGCGCCCCCGATCAGGACGCGAATCAAAGGCCCAACTAGGCCGTTGGGTCAGTTAGGATTAGAGATCAATCTAACAATTTCTCCCTTGATCTCCTTCCATCTTTCATTTTCATATCATTTATTTTTGTTCATTCCATTACAGATTAGCGCATAGAGCATGCCTCATCGTTGTGGTCCATTTCTGATAGATTTAACAGCTACAACACGCCACTCAGTTCTGAAATATATACTTATCTTTGTGCCTTCTTTTGTCCAGGAATTATAGGCTTTCCCTTAAACCCATGCCGGCTACATGTTCTCTGAACACGTTGGGTGGTAAGCCTTTTGTAAGCGGATCCGTGAGCATCTTTTCAGTACTTATGTGCTCAAGACTTATGACATGATCCCGGACTTTATCTTTCACAACATAATACTTTATGTCGATGTGTTTGGCAGCACCACTTGACTTATTGTTGTGAGCATATTGTACTGTCGGATTATTATCGTAGTATAACTTAAGTGGTCTATAGATGTCGTCAACCACCTTCAAACCGGGTATGAACTTCTTTAGCTAGTTCACCTGTCCCGTTGCCTCATAACACGCTACAAACTCGACATACATTGTGGATGATGTAGTGACGGTTTGCTTTGAGCTTTTCCATGAAATAGCTCCCCCTGCGAGAGTGAATACATATCTAGACGTGGACTTTCTATCATCTCCCGCATAATCAGAATCTGAATATCCCACTACGTGGAGTGAATCAGATCTTCTATACGTCATCATGAGGCATTTCGTTCCTTGCAAATAACGTAAGACTTTCTTTACTAATTTTCAGTGTTCTGTTCCAGGATTGCTCTAGAATCTGCCAAATAACCCGGTAACAAATACCAAGTCAGGGCGCGTACATACTTAAGCATATTGCAAGCTTCCGACAGCTGAAGCATATGAAACTGCTTTCATTTGATCGATCTCATATTGGTTCCTAGGGCATTGAAAATCCCCATATCTGTCGCCCTTGACTATAGGAGCAGGTGAGGGACTACATTTGTGCATACTAAATTTCTTTAAGATTCTTTCTATGTATGCCTTTTGTGACAATCCTAATACCCCTTTACTTCTATCTCGGTGAATCTCGATCCCTAGAACGAACGAGGCTTCACCAAGATCTTTCATATCAAATTTTGAGGACAAAAACTTCTTTGTCTTCAGTAGTAGACTGACATCACTACTAGCAAGTAAGATGTCGTCCACATACAGGACAAGGAAGATAAACTTTTCGTTCTTAAACTTTACATAGACACAATTGTCCTCAACATTATCTTTAAATCTAAAATTTTTTATTGTCTGATCAAACTTCAAGTACCACTGTCTTGAAGCTTGTTTTAATCCATAAATGAATTTCTTTAGGCGGCATCCCATTCGTTCTTTTCCTTCCATGACAAAATCTTTCGGTTGTGCCATGTAAATATTTTCCTCTAAGTCTCTGTTGAGAAATATCGTCTTTACATCCATCTGATGTAATTCTAAATCGTAATGTGCCACTAATGTCATTATGATTCTGAAGGAATCTTTACATGAGACTGGATAAAAGGTCTCATTGTAATCAATCCCTTCTCTTTGCGTAAAGCCTTTTGCCACAAGTCGTGCTTTATATCTCTCTATATTCCTTTGAGAGTCAAGTTCTGTTTTATAGACCCATTTGTAGCCTACTGTTTTGGCTCCTTTAGGAATTATTTCTAAGTCTCAAACTTTATTGGCATTCATAGATTTCATTTCATCTTCCATGGCCTCAAGCTTCTCATGGCTTCTTCAAATGAGGTGGGATCATCCTCCATTTAAAATTCATTAGTATTGTATACTTCATAGTCAGCAGGAATAGCTAATCTTCTAACTCTTTGAGACCTTCGAGGGGCCTCTACATTTGGCAAATCTTCTGTTTGAGGCTGTTGTTGCTCCCCCTCATGTGTGGCAATAGGTTCTATAGGATCCTGAGGAACAGGTTCCTCATCATCATTCATTGTTGCCACAAGCGGAATAACAATAGGTGCTGGCACCACAGTATCTTACACTGTTGGTGCAGCGACAACAGGTAGTGAGAAAAATGGCTCATGAATCATCGGAGTGGGCGCATACACCCGCTTCTCTTCAAGGTTAATTTCTCGGGCTACCATGCTCCCTCTCATCATTTCATCCTCTAGGAAGACAGTGTGTCTCGTTTCCACAAACTTTGTATGTCTGTCTGGAAAGTAGAAACGAAAATCTTTTGACTTTTCTGGGTAGCCAATGAAATGGCAACTTACTATTTTGGGATCTAGTTTCTCAATGTTTGGATTAAATACTTTAACCTCAGCAGGACTCCCCCACACACGTAAGTGGTTTAGTGAGGGTACTCTTCCTGTCCACAACTCATACGGTGTTTTGAGCACCGACTTACTGGGTACTCTATTGAAAATATGAATGGTGGTTTTTAATGCCTCCATCCACAGGCTCAACGGTAAGGTGGAGTAACTTATCATACTACGCACCATATCCATCAGGGTACGATTGCGCCTTTCAACTACTCTATTCTGCTGAGGTTCGTCCGGTGTAGAATACTGAGTTACTATGCCATTCTCCTGTAAGAACCTTACAAAAGGTCTAGGAACTTAGCCATATGGGGTATGCCGACCGTAGTACTCCCCCCCACGGTCGGACCTAGCTATCTTAATCTTTAAATTATGCTGGTTTTTAGCTTCTACCTTAAATATCTTAAATTTATTCAATGCTTCTGTTCTTTCTTTGATTGGATAAATATAGCCATAACGGGAGTAATCATCTGTGAATGTTATGAATGAATCATAACCATCCACACTCTTTACAGAAAATGGACCACAGATGTCTATGTGAATAATCTGTAGAATTCCTACGCTTCGTTTGGTATCTTTCTTAATTTTTTTATATACTTTTCTTTAATGCATTCTCTGCATTGTTCTAAATCTGAGAGCTCTAATGAAGGAAGAGTATCATTCTTAACTAGTCTTTCTATTCTCCCCCTCAAAATATGATCTAAACGATAGTGTCATAATTTCGACAATGCATCGTGAGCTCTCTTTTATTTTTTGTTTACAACTGCAGACGAGGATACATTCACATTGTCGCACGCAACATTCCCATCATCGCATACAACATTCACATCATCACGTAGTGATAACAAATAAAGCTCATTTTATAAGATAGCAAGACCAACACATGCATTATTAAATATTATCTTACATTTGCCATTTCTAAAATGACAATCATATCTATCATTGTCCAAGCATGAAACACTAATCAAGTTTCTCTGTAACGAGGGAACATAAAGAACATCTTTAAGTAAAAGTGTGAAGCCATAAGCAAGCTCTAGAGAAAGATTGCCAACGGCTTCGACATCTGCTCGGACTCTATTTGCAACTTTAACGTGTCTTTCTCTTCTTTGCGTAGTCCTCGTCGAACGAAATCCCTGTAAAAAAATTAGCAACAAGAACAGTTGCACCTGAGACAATCCACCAAGTAGATTTTGAATACTATACATACAAGGATTCATTTATGAACGTAATAATGTTCTCATCTTTCTTTGCCATGATCATCTTTAAGTAATTGAAACAATCTTTCTTATAATGTCTCGTCTTCTCACAATAGAGACACTGGTCTTTCTCTACTGTTAACTTGTTCTGCTGAGGCTGATGCAGCATGAGACCCTTTTCCTTTGACTTTGAGAAGAAGTTAGCATTATTATTCTTTTTCTTATTGTCTTTCAAATAATAGATAGAGCCATCATTGGCAGTTTTCATTCTCTCCTCTTACACACACATAGCCATGAGCCTCTCCATGTTCTATTTCTCAGGCTGTATATTGTAGTTGACAACAAAAGTGTCAAACTCTTTTGGCAAGGAAGCAAAAATCAGATGGATAAGGAACTCTTCCTTGAGAGCCAGATCCATTGGTTTTAGCTTAGATGTCAAATTGCTCATTCTTAGTATGTGCTCTCTTATGCCACCATTACATGAGTACCTCTCTGTCACCAGCTATTTTACCAGCTGGGTAGCATATGTCTTTGAAGAGCCAGTGAACTGACACTTTATTCTTTCGAGGTACTCGATGGCTGTGTGAAAGGTCCTTGTTTGGTTTTGGTAATTGAGTGACAACTTAGGTGGATTAATTGTGTTTATGTGAGATACACAGGTGATTAGTCCACAGGTACACGTGTGTGAGCAACATATGCCATGAAGGTGAAAATGGCTTGGAAATGTTGCAAAGCTCACACATGTGATGATGAAGGAGCTTAAATGCACATGAGACATGATATTGAGTCATGTGATCAAGGTGGAGAAGATCAAGACAAGACTTGGCTTGATGGACCGGTTGCAAGCGTGAAGGGCAAGTCGAAGGCTTTGGAGTGATGGACCGCGTGGCGGTGAAGCTTGAGCAAGACTTGGCGCCGATGGACAATGGCAACGGTGAAGAGCAAGTAAAGTCAAGATCGATGAACCAATATGATCACATGATGATATGAAGTGGATCATATCATTGTTGATCATGTTGGTGCATGTGTTGCATCAACATTGAAGGAGATGGAATGGAATGCGCAAGGCAAAGGTATAACCTAGGGCATTTCATTTCACCGGTCATAGGTGTGTAGAGAAGTTTATGACCGGGTTTAGGATAGATGGCCGTACTATCAAGAGGGGCAAACTTGTTTGCATATCGGTCATCTAGTGCCACTCGAGTGATCTAACTTTGCATCGTCGCTAGGATCGAGTGGCGTGGCAAGTTAAGTGGCTAACATCCTTTGGGAAATGATTGTGAAAAGCTAACACACATACACATGGTGGTGTACACTTGGTGGTGTTGGCACATTTACAAAGAAGGTGGTGTTTGCAGGATTGAGATGGGTTTGGGGGAATGGCTATTTTCTATTGCGCCGGATGCAAATTCTTGTGGTTAGTACATTGGAGCAAGGGTGAAAAAGTTAGAAGTGAAAACGAGTTGATCGCGAAGACGCTGGCGTCGGTCAACTGACCGGACGCTGGGTCTAAAAGCACCGGACGCTGGCAGCATGCGTCCGGTCGAGCTGGTCGGTCGGCATAGTACCGAGGGTATTGCACCGGACGCTGGTCTGTGTCCGGTCAAGGTGGACCGGACGCGTCCGGTCGAAGAAATACGCCTCGGGGTGCTTACTGGAAACGACCAGACGCTGGAGGCTCAGCGTCCGGTCAGTTGAAGCTGCTGCGTCCGGTCAGGTCAAGTGATCGTTGGAATCAGGACACGTGGCCGTCTGCGGGCGACCGGACGCTGAGGTCCAGCGTCCGGTCAACACGACCGGAGCGTCCGGTCGGTCGATTTTTGCCCAGTGAAGGGGTAACGGCTAGTTTAGCCCTTGGGGCTATAAATAGAAGTGGCCTTCGGCCATGGCTGGCGGGGAGCACCTTGGGGGACTTTGTGTCCATGCTTGAGAGTGCTTAGGAGCCCTCCATCTCACACATACTTAATAGCGATCATCCGATTGTGTGAGTGAGCGATTCTAGTGCGATTGTATCGTGAGGTTACATCGAGTGGCACTAGGTGATCGAGTTGCAAGCCGGTGGTGCTTGTTACTCTTGGAGGTTGTCACCTCTTAGACGGCTTGGTGGTGGTCTCCGTCGAAGCGCGCAAGAAGCTTGTGCGGCGCTCCGGAGAAGTGCTTGTGAGGGGCACTTGTGCTCGCCCCGCGGGAGTCGCGAAGAGCAACATTAGTAAAGCGTGTCATTGAGCTACCCTCACTCAAGGGGTAGGTTCTTGCGGCGCTCGACGTGCGGGCTTAGCGGGTGATGCTAATTAGCCGCCGAACCACCAAGTGAGCGGTCGACACAACGGGGACTAGCGTGTTGGCAAACACGTGAACCTCGGGAGAAAAATCACCGTGTCAACCTTGTTCTTCTCGTTGGTTTGCATCCCCATTACACAAGCTTGCAATTACTTTTATACACATTAAGCTTGTGTAGTTGCTCTTGTAATTAGATAGCTTGTGTAGCTTGCTAATTACCTTCTTGCTTGTGTAGCATAGAAGTAGCTCCCTTGCGTGACTAATTTGGTTTTAATAACCTTGTTAGTCACATTGCTTAGTTTGTGTAGCTAAGTATTTGCGCTCTTTAATTAGGCATTGGTTGCCTTGTTATTGAGCATTGCTAGTGAGCTTAGTTAGCTTTGTGCTTTTGCTTACTAGCATGTGTAGGAACTCCCTTGTTGCTTAAAGTACTAGTGGCATAGGTTTGTGTAACCTTGCTCCTAGAATTGTTTAGGAGAGCTCTAGCTAGCCCGGCACCTTAGTTGCATAATTAGTATCTTTGCAAGGTGCTAGAGAACATAGATAGAGGGGTGTAGTCTTGGCTAGACCGATAGTTATAATTCCGCACTTGTTTCGGTTAGCCGACGCGATTAATTTTAGAAAAGACTATTCACCCCCATCTAGTCCGCCATCTCGACCCTTCACCGTGCCACACTCTGGGATTGAGCCTACAATTGCAGGCTCAATCATGTTCTTTATCACAACCAAACATTTCTTGTTGGCAGTGACCCACTTCCTATGCTCAAGGTCATATGACATTCTTTGGAATGCAAAATCTCTCTCTTTGGTTGCCCAAGCGACATCAGCCTTGTTTGTCTCCCTCACCGGTGCCACAGGCTCAGTGGGACACGGTGAGGTGACTACCCAGGCCACCTCAACCAAGATGAAGGCCAAGTCAATCTTTTTGTTCCACTCCGTGTAGTTATCACCTTTGAGAGTGGGGATATCTTTGATACAACCCATCAAGTTGTATCCGCCTGAAACACAATTCATATAGAATGAGAACATAAACATAATAATAACAATTGCATATCTTAGTTCCAACGTTGGTCAAAATTAAAACATACAATTGTCCTCTACACTAATTCTACATTATCGTTGGGCAGAAATAGAATTAATGTATGACAAAACTCATCATAATATTGCCATTAATCAACGTTGGTCAGAATAACAACAATATTATAATAAGCTAAAAACATATTCATTTTTTAAAATTAAATTCTCCCTTTGGTTCAAATTTAATAATGAAAATAACATCTTTAAATACGCAGCGGAAAATAAATCTCAATTTAGTGAATTTTACCCACAGGAAAATTCTCTTTTCTATTTTCTTTAAGCCATTTATTCATTTTCTAGGAAAAAAATATTTACTGGAAAAAGAAAAAACAAAAACTGATTCATTTCAGCATTGTTCATTCGGCCCAGCCGGCAAAACGGCCCGACCCAACTCCCTTGTACGCGCGCTGCCCGCACCCAGGCCACAACCTGGGCCTGGGCCAGCCTTCGGTCCGGTCGATCTCGGCCGTTCATTCAGATCCAACGGTTGTCCGCGTGAGTCGCTCGATCAAAACCGCGACGGCAACGGCTCCCCTCAAACCCTAACGCCATTTCTTTCTTCCCTTTCTCTTTCTTCGCCGCTCTTCTCAGTGCAGCGCAGCCGCAGTCCGAGCGAGTCGAGCGGGCGAAACTGTGGAGCGATGGCGTCGTCGCCGGCCCCCTCACCGGCGTGCGCACTCCCCAGCGGGTGAGCGCGCCACCGTCGAGCAGCCTGGCCGCGGCGTCCCTTTGGCCGGAGCCAGGCGAGCAGCGCCCTCGGCTCGGTCTTCTTCTCCCCGCGCGCCGGCGAGACCGCAGCGCTACGCAGCAGCGAGGTAGACCCCCCTTTCCCCAACACCCCCCTCTGATTTGCTTCTTTCTTTTGTTCTTCGTGGACTCAACCGATTGAGGATCTAGGGTTAGGGTTTTTTTCTTGTTAGGGTTACACTGTTTATCTTCTCCGTGAAGTCTTCACGGGTTTAGGGTTCGGTTCTTACCTTCTTAAGGCCGAAATCCTCTTTTTCTTCTCCTTTCCTTAACCCAGTTAGGGTTAGGGTTCAACCGAACCCTCTGTTCTTCTTAGACCCACACTGGATCTAACCTTCTACTTCTTGTTCTAATCGGTTTACCCGTTCTAGATCTAAAAACCCTAGAAATCGATGGCTCTGATACCATTGTTATACCGATAGGATCACTAGGAGCATAGATCTAGCCTGATACTTGCTGTTGAATAGTGTCATGAACCCTAGAACGACTACTAGAGCAGTAACAGTAGGTAGAACGAGAGAAAGGGAGAGGTAGAAGATGGACGCGTCAAACCTGACACCGCAGTGGAGGAAGATCCGCTCGCATCCGCCATGGAGTCGATGTCTGCGCTAGGGCAGCGACGGTCAGTGAAGACGGTGTCGGTGATGCGCGGTGGCGACCGGCGGTGAAGGCAGTGGAGTCCAGTGGCGGCGCAGCTGGTGGCTTTCCGTCACTGGCTGCGCGCCCTCTAGATCGAATTAGGGTTTGTCGGTGGGAAGCTCGGCTCAGGCAAACCTTGTGATAGCGCAGTGTGACAGGGGCCCTCCAGCCATAGTGGGTTGGATTGGACGCCCCGATCAGGGCGCGAGTCAAAGGCCCAACTAGGCCGTTAGATCCAGTTAAGATTAGAGATCAATCTAATAGGACGGGTCCAACGGTCCGAGTGCCCGGCTGAAGCAGACGGGGCACGGTCGGCACTGCGTCCAGACGAGGTCGCTCCTGGTGTCGAGGATGAGCTGCACGGGCTGCGGCGGCGTGCAGATGGCAAGGTGCACCAGGTACTCCGTGTCGGGGACGCCGTTGGTGTAAGGTCCCGGGTCTACGCGGGCGCTTGTGGCGCGCCCCGAGGCCGAGAGCAGCCGCGCGGCGCGGGCCTTGCTGCGCGCGGCCATGCGGTGCAGCAGCTCGCGGCGGGTGAGGCTGCAGCCGCCGTCCACGTGGTGGGCGTGCAGCTTCAGGGCTGCCGCATCGCAGCAAGAAAAGGTCAGAGCAAAGCAACGGCAGCCAGAGAACCATCTTTTCGAACGAGAGCAGTAGGAGAGCTATCTTCTGAAGCTGCTTCATTTGCACTTGGTTCAGTTCAATCGAGCATACTCCGGTAGTGTTATCTGCAGGTTTTTGGAACAGAGATGGAGGCTTGTATATAAAAGATTTTGTACTTGCACTATTTGAGCAGTGTTTCGTAACTTGAGTAAGAAAAAATCAAAGAATTTGATATCGTACAGATATACCATTTTCCACGGGTACAACTCTTAGCTACCGTGTTGCTCACGTGCTCTTTCTGCCGTCGATGGTCATTCCTCCTGTATGCTTTGTCAAAAGATGTACGTCGTGAAAAGGATAGGATAATAATAGAAACACAGAACGCAGATCATTCTTCCTAGCACTTGACAGAGGCAGAATGGAAAGGAAAGGAACAGGTCGACTTGGGAGTTGGTGGAACCTTAATGCAGTGAAACATGGAAATTACCGATTGACAATGTGGGCTTATAGCTCACTGGCTCGCACAGGTTTGTCACATTGCAGGTGCAGCCATCCTTGGAACTATGGCACTTTAATCTTACACTCATGATCAATCTAGAGCAAATATTCTTATGCTGGTTACAGTTACAGTTGAAATTTACTTCAGTTCAGGTCAACTTTTAAATAACAGTTGGATTTTTTTTTTCATTTCAAGTCGATCTTCAATAGTAATAGTGATAACTCCAACTATGTTATCCAATCGGTGTACCTTTAGATTCATGAACAAGGACTACGGATGTTGCAGATGTTACAAAGCTATGCCTCATTCTTCAAATTTGTACCTGCAGTCCATGAATCAGCATCATTACTTCAGTTTTGACAATAAAATCTGGTGCAAATTATTCTGTAACAAAGACCTTGCCAAACTAACTAGTTTCACCTGAAAACATATATTACACTCTTTTTTCTGAAACTTTACATATTTACATACAATACAAGGAATAATTAGTGGGTGTTTGTGTGTGGGTTTGGGTCTATGTATGACTCTCTCTTCTTCTATTAATATAATGATACACAGCTCTCCTGCATGTTCGAGAAAAAAAAAATTGATGTCCACATATACAAATGAACACAGTAACATTTTAAAGAAAAAAAGGTAGTTGCTTTACCTTGGTCCCTGCTGGTGGTAGAATTATGTTACAAGAAATGTAAGTGAATTTCCATACTTGATCTCCACAAGTAATTGTCTAATCTGACCAGTGACAACCTGCACATAAAAGCATAATGTGCAGTTGTTGCTCTGTCGTTTTGTGAATTGTGACTATTCGCCAAACTTGGTGAGGTGCTTTAAGATGAAATACTGAATGCTGCTAGTCAATGTTTCACATCTATGATTCTGAACATCATACCAGGTACTAGTATCTGCAGAGTCGAAGTTTAATGTGAAATTAAAAACATGAATCTAAATGAGCGCACAAATTTTCCAAATGAAATATGACTTAAGTAGATATCATATAACGGTAATTTTCACCTCATAGCTTTCTTCGCCAGACTGTATCAACTCAAAAGATAAATTGTTCATGTTGAAATCAGAGGCTCTGCATTACAATAGAATTCGCAGTTGACCATGTGCGGATCCTGGATGTACCTCATCTTCAGTGGAAATAACATCCTGAATGTGTTTCCTATAATAGATTAAGATATTACTAAACAAGGTACAGTGAGGCCTTTCAGTGGAAATCAATAGGAAGTATGTATCGTAGCTAATTTAATTAATGATTTGGAAAACTAAGGGTGACTGTCTTGAGTAACGAGACTTTCCGCTCAAAAAAAAAAAAGGTAACGAGACTTACCAAATGAAAGGGTCATCAAAGCGATGATGTGAAGCAAGGAATTTACTAGAGCATTCACCTCACCAATAATCCCTGCATGAACAAAACCCATCTTTGAAATGATGGAACCGATTTGCATCTCTCAGTATGATTTCCCGAGATGTTATCTTAGCAATCAACTTTATTGCAGAGTGGCAATCACCACATACTCTGAGATTTTTCATGACACGAATGGGCAATTCTTCTGGGATTTTCAATAATCCATATGCCACAGCCTGCCTCTCACTGTGATACCGTAGGCTATGAGTTTTTTGCTCATCATCTATATCATGAAGCACAAAACTTCCATCAGCTGAGTATCCAGATTCCATCAACAACCCATCTAACTTCTCCAGCATTTTAAGGATAATAGCATGCTCTGGATGTGCTAATACATCACCCGATGTAAAGAGATGCACCCTCTTGTTGTATTCTATCCAACTACAGCCTGGTGATTTGTTCAAATGCCTTGAGCTAATGAATTTCCGCATCTTAGAAGCATCTTCCCATCTTCCAGAGGATGTATAAATGTGAGAGAGCAAGACATATGGTCCAGCATTTCCAGGCTCTAGCTCTAAAAGCTTCTTAGCAGAAATCTCAGCAATCTCAGCATTCTTGTGCATCCTACAGGCTCCCATCAAAGCTCCCCAGATGACAGCATCTGGTTCAACTGGCATGGTCTTTATCAAATCCAGTGCTTCCTCCACAAGTCCAGCTCGACCAAGCAAATCAACCATACAAGCATAATGCTCCAATCCAGGTTTGATGCCAGAATTTGTACCCATAGAATTAAAAATATCCCTGCCTTCTTTAACTTTTCCTGTGTAGCTACATGCTGTAAGGGCCCCTATGTATGTAATTCCATTAGGCACCATCCCAGCCAACCTCATGTCATCAAATATGCGGAGTGCTTCCTCTCCCAACCCA